>NC_133620.1:395995225-396244339 GCF_048593235.1 Sminthopsis crassicaudata | reverse complement strand
GGACAAGGATACAACAATTTTCTTTTTAAATTTTAAGTTTTGACTTGTTCTCCTAAGAGTATGATAGTTAATAAAGGGAACATCCAAAGTCTCTCCCTATCAAGAGTCTACATTTTTCAAACTTTTTTTTTAGAGAAACTTGTTTCAAATTTAATTTTCAGAATTATTCTTATTAATTATACCCCACCCTATTTATTCTATTCTCTCTTTCCTTTTACTCTGAATTTCCTCAAAAGTGTTTTACTGGGGCAGCTAGGTGGTGCAGTGGATAAAGCACCAGCCCTGAAGTCAGCAGGACCTGCCTTCAAATCTGGCCTCAGACACTTAACACTTCCTAGCTGTGTGATCCTGAGCAAATCACTTAACCCCAATTGCCTCAGCAAAAAAAAAAAAAAAAAAAAAAAAAAAAAAAGTTAAAACTGTTTTACTTCTATCTCTTCTTGAAATCTGCCCTCTCTTCTGTCACCTCCCCTTCTTATCTGCTACCCCTACTATCCTGCACAGTAAGATAGATTTCTATATCCAATTGAATGTGTATATGTTATGCCCTCTTTGAAACATTTCTGATGAGATTAAATTTCACTCACTCTCCCTTAGTTCCCCCCTCTTCCCCTCAACTCTAAAAGCTTCATCTTACCTTTTAAATGTGTGATAATTTACCCCATTCTACCTTTCCCTTTCCCTTTCTTCCAATGCATTCCTCTTTCACCCTTAATTTTATTTTTTTTATTATCATTCCTTCAGATTCAACTAACACTTATGCCTTCTATTTATATGTATTATACTCAGTTTTGCTGGTTATGTGATTCTTGTTTATAATCTAGATCCTTTGCCCTTCAGAATATCATATTCCAAGATCTCTGATCCTTTAATGTAAAAGCTGCTAAATGATATGTTTTTCTGACTGTGCTCCAAGGTACTTGAATTGTTTCTGTCTGCCTGCAGTATTTTTTCCTTCACCTAGAAATTCTGAAATTTGACTATAATATTCCTGGGAGTTTTCATTTGGGGATCTCTTTCAGGCAGTGATTGATGGATTCTTCCATTTCTATTTTGCCTTCTAGTTATTACATGCCAGGGCAGTTTTATTTGATAATTTCTTAAAAGATATACAGAAGCTTATTTTGATCACAGCTTTCAGGTAGTCCATCAATTTTTTTTTCAACTTTGGCAATTTGCAAAAGTCTTTTTTTTTTTTTAATTTTTCAAAACATATGCATGGATAATTCTGCGACATTAACTCTTGCAAAACCTTGTGTTCCAATTTTCCTCCCCTTCCCTCAAGCCCTCCCCAAGATAGCAAATAGTTCAATATATGTTAAACATATATATGCATACATATTTATACAATTATTTTGCTGCCCAAGAAAAATCAAATCCGTCTGGAAAAAATGAGAAAAAAAATAAAATTCAAGCAAAAAACAACAAAAAGAGTGAAAACACTATGTTGTGAATCACACTCAGTTTCCATAGTCCTCTCTGAATGCAAATGGCTTTCTTCAACACAAGATCATTGAAACTAGTCTGAATCATCTCATTGTTGAAGAAAGTCATGTCCATCAGATTTGATCATTATATAATCTTCTTGTTGCTGTGTACAATGGTCTCCTGGTTCTGCTCATTTCACTTAGCATCAGTTCATGTAAGTCTGTCCAGGCTTCTCTGAAATCATTCTGCTGATCATTTCTTACAGAAAAATAATATTCCATAACATTCATATACCATAACTTATTCAGTAGTCCATTAATTTTTAAATTACCTCTTCTAGATCTATTTTCCAGGTCAGTTATTTTTCTTTTTTCTTTCTTTCTTTCTTTTTTCCTTCCTTCCTTCCTTCCTTCCTTCCTTCCTTCCTTCCTTCCTTCCTTCCTTCCTTCCTTCCTTCCTTCCTTCCTTCCTTCTTTCTTTCTTTCTTTCTTTCTTTCTTTCTTCTTTCTTTCTTTCTTTCTTTCTTTCTTTCTTTCTTTCTTTCTTTCTTTCTTTCTTTCTTTCTTTCTTTCTTTCTTTCTTTCTTTCTTTCTTTCTTTCTTTCTTTCTTTCTTTCTTTCTTTCTTTCTTTCTTTTGAAATACTATGGGAAAAAACAGAAATGCTATGGGAAATTTATTGTTGCACAGGAAGAATTGGATTTAGAAGGTAAAAATGACAGTGTTCCTTTTCTGGATGTAGCTGATTCTGTCCATCATTGATCAATTGGAATTGGATTAGCTCTTCTCTATGTTGAAGATATCCACTTCCATCAGAATACATCCTTGTACAGTATCATTGTTGAAGTGGATAATGATCTTCTGGTTCTGCTCGTTTCACTCAACATCAGTTGATGTAAGTCTCTCCAAGTCTCTCTGTATTTCTCCTGTTGGTCATTTCTTACAGAACAATAATATTCCATAACATTCATATACCATAATTTACCCAACCATTCTCCAATTGATGCACATCCATTCACCTTCCAGCTTCTAGCCACTATGAAAAGGGCTGCCACATTTTGGCACATACAGGTCCCTTTCCCTTCTTTAGTATTTCCTTGGGATATAAGCCCAGTAGTAATAGCACTGCTGGGTCAAAGGGTATGCACATTTTGATAACTTTTTGGGCATAATTCCAGATTGCTCTCCAGAATGGTTGGATTCTTTCACAACTCCACCAACAATGCATCAGTGCCCCAGTTTTCCCACAGCCCCTCCAACATTCATCATTATTTGTTCCTGTCATCTTAGCCAATCTGACAGGTGTGTAATGATATCTCAGAGTTGTCTTAATTTGCATTTCTCTGATCAATAGTGATTTGGAACACTCTTTCATATGAGTGGAAATAGTTTTAATTTCATCATCTGAAAATTGTCTGTTCATATCCTTTGACCATTAGAGAATGGCTTGATTTCTTATAAATTAAAGTCAATTCTCTGCATATTTTGGAGATGAGGCCTTTATCAGAACCTTTAACTGTAAAAATGTTTTCCCAATTTGTTACTTCCCTTCTAATCTTGTTTGCATTAGTTTTGTTTGTGCAGAAACTTTTTAATTTGGTGTAATCAAAATTTTCCATTTTGTGATCAATAATGGTCTCTAGTACTCTCTTGGACACAAACTCCTTCCTCCTCCACAAGTCTGAGAGGTAAACCATCCCATGTTCCTCCAATTTATTTATGATTTCGTTCTTTATGCCTAAATCTTGGACCCATTTTGATCTAATCTTAGTATGTGGTGTTAAATGTGGGTCCATGCCTAGTTTCTGCCATACTAATTTCCAGTTTTCCCAGCAGTTTTTGTCAAATAATGAATTCTTATCCCAAAATTTGGGATCTTTGGTTTGTCAAACACTAGATTGCTATTTTTATTCACTATCTTGCCCTGTGAACCTAACCTATGCCACTGATCAACTAGTCTATTTCTTAGCCAATACCAAATGGTTTTGGTGACTGTTGCTTTATAATATAGTTCTAGATCAGGTACAGCTAGACCACCTTCACTTAATTTTTTTTTCATTACATCCCTTGAAATTCTCGACCTTTTGTTGTTCCATATGAATTCTGTTGTTATTTTTTCTAGGTTATTTAAATAGTTTCTTGGAAGTCTGATTGGTATAGCATTAAATAAATAGATTAGTTTAGGGAGTATTGTCATCTTAATTATATTATGTCTATGATTTGCTGTTTTACCCAATCATTCTTTAGTATAAGATTACTTAGTTTCCAATTATTTTTTATCTATTTTCCCCTGGCTTTTTATTAAATGTAATTTTAATTGCATTGTGGTCTGAAAAAGATGCATTTACTATTTCTGCCTTACTGCATTTGATTTTGAGGTTTTTATGCCTTAGTATATGATCAATTTTTGTATAGGTTCCATGAACTGCTGAGAAGAAAGCATGCTCCTTTCTGTCTCCATTTAGCTTTCGCCAAAGATCTATCATATCAAACTTTTCTAGTATTCTATTTACCTCTTTGACTTCTTTCTTATTTATTTTGTGGTTTGATTTATCTAATTCTGAGAGTGCAAGGTTGAGATCTCCCACTATTATAGTTTTGCTATCTATTTCTTCTTGCAGCTCTCTTAATTTCTCTTTTAAGAATTTAGATACTGCACCACTTGGTGTGTATATGTTTAATATTGATACTGCTTCATTATTGATGCTACCCTTTAGCAGGATATAATGCCCTTCCTTATCTCTTTTAATTAGATCAATTTTTGTTTTTGCTTGATCTGAGATGAGGATGGCTACTCCTGCTTTTCTGGTTTTGCCTGAAGCATAATAGATTCTGCTCCACCCTTTTACTTTTAGTTTGAATGTCTCACCCTGTTTCAGGTGTGTTTCCTGTAAACAACATATAGTAGGATTTTGACTTTTAATCCAGTCTGCTAACTGCTTCCTCTTTATGAGGCAGTTTGCCCCATTCACATTTATGGTTAGAAGGACTAATTCTATATTGCTTGCCATCCTATTAACCCTTGCTTATGCTTTTCCCCTTTCCTTCCCTCTTACCCCCCTACCCAGTATTAAACTTGTGAACACCACTTGCTTTTCACAGCCCTCCCTTTTTAGTATCCCTCCCCCACCTTAAAGTTCCTCCCCTTATTTTACCCCTTTTCCTCACAATTTCTGTATTCCCTTCCCCTTAACTTACTCCTTCACTTTCACTTTTCAATGAAGTGGAAGAAGTTTCACCATAAATCGAATATGTCTATTGATACACACTATGTTCATCTCCCTCCTTTCTTTCTCTCAGATATAATAGGTTACCTTTGCCTCTTCATGAGATGTAGCACAATCACTTTACTCTTTTTTATGACATAATTTCCTTTCCACCTCTAGTTTCTAGGACAAATTATACATATGTTTTATACATATTTTTATAACAGAAGTATAGTTCTCAAGATTTCTTTTTACCTTTTTAGAAATCTCTTGAGTTCTGTATTTGAAGATCAAACATTTTATGTAGATCTGGTTTTTTCATCAAGAATAGATGGAATTCATTTATTTCGTTAAATGTCCATCTTCTTCCCTGGAAAACGATGCTCATTTTTGCTGGGTAAGTTATTCTTGGCTGCATACCAAGTTCCTTAGCCTTTCAGAATATCATGTTCCAGGCCCTGCGTTCTTTTAATGTGGACGCTGCTAGATCCTGGGTTATCCTTATTGTGGATCCTCCATATCTGAATTGTTTTTTCCTAGCAGCTTCCAGTATTTTATCTTTTGTCTGATGGTTCTTGAACTTGGCCACTATATTTCTTGGTGTTTTGATTTTAGGGTCCCTTTCAGTAGGTGATCAATGAATTTTTTCAATGTCTATTTTACCCTCTGTTTCCAAAATGTCTGGGCAGTTCTCTTTGATAATTTCCTCGAAAATAGTGTCCAAGCTTTTTTTTTCCTCGCATTTTTCAGGGAGTCCGATTATTCTCAAATTGTCTCTCCTGGATCTGTTTTCCAGGTCTGTTGTCTTTCTGGTAAGGTACTTGACATTCTTTTCAATTGTTTCATTTCTCTGGTTTTGCTTGACTACCTCTTAGTTTCTCCTTGAGTCATTCATTTCTACTTGTTCCATCTAATTTTCAATGATGTATTTTCTTCACTCACTTTTTTAATATCTCTTTGTAATTGTCCAATTGAGTTTTTATCTTCTATGGAATTTTTTTCCATTTTATCCATTTTATTTTTTAGAAAGCTGATTTCTTTTTCCAGCTCACTAATCCTGTTTTCCTTGGAGTTGTTTACCTTTTCCAGCTCACTAATCCTGTTTTCCTTGGAGTTGTTTACCTTTTCCAGCTCACTAATCTTGTTTCTCAATGATTTGATTTCTTTATCCACTCTGTCTTTGAATGCATGGGATGACTTCTCCAGGCTCTCTTGCCAAGCTTCCCTTTCCTTTTCCCATTTCTCTTCTAGCTCTCTTGTGAGAGCCTTTTTGATTTCCTCTAGGAGATTCTTTTGTATTGAGGAGCAGCTCATATCGCCCTTAGGGGATTCCTCTGGGGACAGTCTTTTTAGTCTCCTCAGTGTTTGAAGTCTGCTCTCTCTCCATACAAAAGCTGTCAATGGTTAGAGCCCTTTTGAATTTTTTGTTCATTTTGTCAGAGCGGGAATCAAAGAAAACAAATTGACAAGAGAAACAATTGGTCTGTTTTGGGGGGGATGGGGTTGGATGGTATTAATGGGCTTCCTCTACAGACTGGGGGGAGGTCAGCAGAGAGGCACTAACAGAACAGCGATGACTGTACTGAGTCTGTGCTCTGAGGCTCTGAGAACGCACTGAGCCACTCCAGGTGGGGGTTGGGGGTGGCCGGGATCTGAGAGATGCTAGCTTTCCGGGTTTTAATGTTCACCTCTGGTGTTTACACCCTCTCTGCTGCTCCTGGCTTGCTGCCAAGACGGAGCATCCACACTGGGGTAAAAGTCTTTTTGAAGAAAGACAGAGATCATACCCCTCCCCCCTCCGGTCTGAGCTGTGTGAGCTGTCTGTCTCCCTCTAGCTACCTGCCCTCAGTCTGCGCCCAATCTGTTTGACCCTCCCCCGAGCAAACACAGACCTTCTCTGGCGAATTTCAAGGATGTCATCTCTTGGTGATTATTTGTGGATTTCTTTCTGGTCAAGCATTAACTCTGAGGCTTGTCATGAATTAAGTCCTGAGAGAAAACGAGGAGCTCAAGCAGCTGTCTGCCTCCACGCCGCCATCTTGGCCGGAAGTCCCCTGACTATTTCTTTGACCTCTTAACCATATGGGGCTGAGAATCCTGAAAGCTGCTGCTGTTGCTACTGCTACTGATTCAGTGTCTGTGTTCCACTCTCATCCAGGTGGAATACACTTTTCCTGCTGACCTTCCAGGCTGGAAAATTGATTCACTCTATCTTATTGTAGATTCTGAAGTTCTAAAATTTGTTCCTAGTCATCATTTAAGGGTACTTGGGTTTGGGAGAGATCTCATCTGAGTCCCTGCCTTTATTCCACCATCTTTTAATTATAGTGCTTTTCTAACATACTGTATTTTTAAAAGAAGAAAAAATTACTGAACTTGTATTTATAAATATAGACACAATGATTAATCGGTTTAAAAATTAAACCATAGACTTCTGATATATTAGTTGGGACTTTTTAAAAACTCACCATTTTTCCTAGTATTTATCTAAAAACAGCTAATGTTAAGTTATTTTTACAGTACATCAATTTAAATACTTTTCATGTATTTTCATGTCTGAGGGTAACAGAATTTTAAAATTTGAAAGGACTTCAGAAGTAATATAGTCAATAATAGTCAATACTTGAAAAAGAATCCCTTCTACCATATACTGAACAAATAGCCATCCAATCTTTACTTCTACCAATTATTGAGAATTTCCTTCTTCTTTGGAGAAGCCAGCCCCAGTTTTGCATAGTTCTAAATCTTAGAGAGTTTTTTTTTGCTTAAAAATGCTTTTCTGTGACTTCAACCCATTGTTCCTAATAGAAGTAGAATAAATAATTTCCCTTTTCCATATAATAACATTTTACACACTTAACAAGAGCTAATACTTCTCTCTGATTAGTCTTTTCTTATCTTGGCCAATCTAAATATTGGATGATTTCAGGATTTAGACCTCTCCTGAGCCAACACTTATTTTATGAATGAGAAAACCCAATGTGTAAAATTAAGTGATTTGCTCAAGATCATTCTGACAGTAAGCATCAATGGCTGGATTTGAACCTAGTCCTCTGACGCCAGAAACATTCTCTTCCTTCTGCATCATACTGGTTGTTAGTCTTCTAACCTTCACAGCTTCTTTCTGCTAAAAGGACTGCAACTTTACAATGTTCTTCCTATCATTGTCTATCTAGAATGGAACATAGTATATCAAATAATCTGAGCAAGGCATGATACATGAGATGTCTTGGCTCACACATTTTGGGCACTATTTCTCTGCCTGAAAAAGGAACCAGAAGAATGTAGTAGGCTACAAATGTAGGAGCTAAAATATTTTAGAATAAGCGCATGCAAAAGCAAGACATGATGTGAAATAATAGGAATACTAGCCTTAGATTTAAAAGACCCAGTTCCATCTTTTCTACAACCAGTTGTGTTATATCACAAGGTAAACTCATCACCAGGAAAATTTACCATAATAGAGATTGCTTCAGTTCGGCTATCAGTACTCCTAGTTGTTGTTGCCTTTCTATTTGGATGGCTAGAGACAGAAAAGAAAAGAAAAGAAAAAGCCTCTTCCCATAGCTTCCTTTATATGGGCTCAAATTACCAGACATCTCCTCAGTTGACACCAAATGCTTTTGCTTTTGATGATTCTACTATCATCTCTATCATGCCCTGAGCTAAGTACCCTTTGTTACTCTTCCTCACCTCCTTTTCCTTCCCCTCACCCTCTTAGCAGAGTAGCCAGCAAATAGTTGATATTTAATAAATGTTTATATTGTCCCATGTCATCATCCAATCCTCCCCCTGAAAAAAAATTTTTCATCTTCTTGGGCTTCAGTTTCATTGTTGTTCAGAATTGTCTAATTCTTTGTAATCCCAATTGGTGTTTTCTTGACAAAGACACTAGAGAGGTTTGCCATTTTTTTCTCCAACTCTTTTTACAGATGAGGAAACTGAGATAAACAGAGTTAAGTGACTTGCCCAGGATCACACAGCTGGTAGGTGTCTGAGGTCAGTTTTGAACTGAAGAAAAAGAGTCTTCTTGACTCTAGACCCAGTGCTCTGTGCTCTATGGCACCACCTAGCTTCCCTCATTTCTTTATCTATAGAATAATAGCGGAAGCTTGAATTATTGTGCCACAGTTCTCTTTTATTATCCTGACTCAGTTTCCCTAAATTGTCCTGCCTCAGTTTCCCTAATTGTTCTGCCTCAGTTTATAATTGTTCTGTTCAATCCTGCAAGACCACCCCTCCCTCTTAATCAGAATAATTGATAAGGATAAAAGATCTTATATTTTGAATATCGGAATGCCTCTCCCCAGCCCAAGTTATCAGAATATCAGGTATCATCTTATCAAGATGCCTTTCCCCATCTCTGCGGTAGCTCTCCCCATTATGTCATCCCCATCTTTGGTGGCTCATCTTACCCTGTCAGAGTCCTATTCCCGCTCTCAGCACCCTGACTCCGCCTCGGTCTACCTCCTGTGTCTGAGCCATGTGTATATATGTCATTGAGAACTCAGATTGTTTGCTGGATTCTTGGAGACGATAGTTTCATTCAGCCCTGGGACCAAATCATCTATCCATTTGGTCCTAGTAAATCTCTCCCTTTCAAATAAAATATTAAATTGTTCTCTAATCTCTATCTTGCCTCAGTTTTTCCAGCATTACATTTTTGGGGCCCACCGAGATATTGGAAAATGAAAGCAGGATTAGAAAATAGAAACATTCCGGTCTCTGCCTTGGGCCTCAGGGGAGCTGGAGCTCTGAGGTCTTAGCCTGGAGAGGCCAGCCCTCTGGATTTTTTTTCCCAGAGTCTCCAGGAAAGAGAGTAGTTTTCTGCCACAACTGTGCCTGACAGCTGATGGTGAACACCTCCATTTGGCCAAGGGAGAATCTGGTCTGAAATCCCTGCAGGATAAGTTTTATGTTCAGTCTGATTCTGGGTCCCCAGAAAAAGTTGGGCTGAGGAGCCATACAACTCTGGGAAGTGCCAATAGGATGCTATGTTGCACTATCTGGTTCTGAGTACCTTTTAGTACTATCTAGTTATCTCTAGGCATTCTCTGTGAAGGCAGAGAAATGTAGCAAACTGGGGCTTGGAAGCCTAAAAAGGCTCCTGTTTGGATTCTGGGAGGGAAGACTCTCCAGCTGCAGCAACTACCCTCAGGACTATTCTAAGGTTTCCAGATAGCCCCTAGTCTGTGTGTTAAATGTTTTGCTTAATGTTATAACTGCACAGTTTATGTCTGTGTGATTTGTCTGTCTGTTTTGTTAATTTAAAAGCTCTGTTAAGTTTAAGAACAATGATTAAGAAATTCCCAAATTGGTTATTTCAATGTTGCAACTGAGCATAGTATAAACATTTGCTTGTGATTTTTAACTTTTTAACCTGTTGTATTAATTTGTGAGTAAAAGAAACAAAAAGGCAGATGGTTTTTCCTTGGAGCAGGTTTCCAGAACCTGCTAGAGTAAAGGGCAATAAAACCGTATCTGACTGAAACTTAGTCAGGAGAAAACATTTGTTAGGAATTTTAGGATGATTCTGAAATTGTGAGAAATAATTTTACTATTGCCTTTGCATGCCAGATTTGTTCTGAGTATTCTTTTATGCAGTTTTAAAATTGTGAGAAATAATTTTACTGTTGCCTATGCAGGCTAGATAAGTATAAGATCTTAAAGGAACAATAGTTTGTTAAAGAAGTTCTGTTAACTTGCCTGAAAGGGGTCATATGCCTCTAATTAGGTAAAGAAGGGTATGGCTTTTCTCAAAGCTCCAACTCTGGCCAAAGTTGGAGTTTAGGAAAAGTCCATTGGAAATAATGGCCACATGGGGCCAGAAAGAAAAAAAAAATGTGATGTTTAGTGAGATTCATTATTTGAAATATGATAGCAAAAGCAGTTTTATATTATTGAGAATTTAAAGCTGTATTTGATTGGATTTTAAGTTAAAATATAGGTTATTAAACAAAATGCTGGTAGCTTACCTTAGGGGAGGTCCTGTTTGTATCTCACTACTTAGATGGTATGTTGCTTTCTAGACGTATTGGGTAATTTGTAAATTATGAGTTATGCCTTAAAATTTTTTTCAGCTCTGTTGGATATATGTATAAGTTTTATGAAATTTGGTTCAAAGTTATTTGTGAATCTTGAAGTTTAAAGTTTAAAAAAAAGATTTAAAGACAAGGAATAAGAAAGATTGATTTGCAAAAGAATTAATAGTTTAAATGGAATATCTAGTATTAGTTTGGGAGTGTTTAAAGTGTGTTGGAGAAGGTTTGATCAAGTAGGCATTGGGAGGAGAGAGACAGAGTTAGGACAGGAAGAGATGGTGTGAGAGGAGAAAGAGAGAAAAAAATTGGCTTTCCAGAAGTAGGGAACAAAAAGGGACAAACCTCATTTTCCATGGAAAAGGAGATATCCCATGAGGTTGGAGCCTTTCTTTAGCTGGCAGATTGGATCCTGGGGTAAATGGCATCTTTAAAAGGTTAGCTGTGAGAAGTTGGGGTTGGGAAGCATGATGGAATAGGGGAAGGGTGACAATCTAATCTTCTTCCCCCCATTAAGATAGTGGCTTTTTTTTTTTTAAACAAACTGAAGTTCATTACTGGTTCAAATATGAATTGCTTCTACTGCTTAATTGATATTTTTAAGAATCTTTCAGATTATTTTATGTAGAATTGGGTATTCTGTATAAGTTTAATTGATTGTATCCTGAGGTTATGCCCATCATTTAAAGGGCTTATGAAATTAATAGTTTTTCCTTGTCCTTTTGAAAATTATTCTGTTAAATATGAAAGATAACTTGTGAACTTATTGAAACAAATTTCTTATTGTTATCAATGTGAGATTATGGTATTTCTAAAAGTTTTAATATTTTTAAGAACTTCTTGGATTCTTTTATGTGGTATTAGGATATTCTATCTAAGTTTTAATTGATTGTATTGGGTTAGCCTGAGGTCATTTAAAGAGCCTCGGAAAATAATATTTTTTTTGTCCTTTTGAAAATGTTTCTCTTATGGACAATATGCAATTTAGAATATTTGTGTAATGGGTATTTTAAAGCAAAATTATTTGTATGCATAATGTTCACTTATGAAACTGTCTACTTACTGAGAAATTCTTACTGTTATAAATAAAAGGTTATGGTAAATATCTGTTGAGGATTTATCTGAAACTTTGGTTAATGGGATTTGTTATTGGAAGTAAAGTTTCTTAGGCTTATAGTTAATGCTATTTGGGAGTTTTAAAGCTCCACCCTCTAACAGTTAATGGAATAATTAACTGCAGTAAAAATGAATTAAGTTTTAACTGCTTATGTTATGTTATAGTTGTGTCCTTGCAATTTTTTCCTTCTGTGACTGATTTCTATGATCAGAGCAATGGTCAATAGAAACTATTACAGCAATTCAATTATGTCATACCTTGTTATTTCCAATCTGGTTATATGTCATGTCTTGCTGGTTATATGTAATCATTATATCCTAAATACTTGGGCAAATGAGTATTTAGTCTGATCATCTATCTGTTACTGGATATTGTGTCTGGATATTGAAGTTTTTTTAAGGTTTCTAACTAATGAAAGGACAAAAGTCTAACAAAAGTCTATTGGGACTATAGCTGACAGCCATTTGCCTGTCTTGTGAAAAAAAAACCTATTAAGCTGCTGGCAAATTCATACTGGCCTCTTCTCATTTTGTATCAGTCTGTTCTAACGTTTATTTGTTAGATTTGTGTTTTTTGTCCTAGATTTTGGTCAAATTACAGGTATTGACTTGCTTCTGAGACCTAGATCAGCTTTGATTGCCAGCACTCCAGTACACACCACACATATTCTTTGCATGGACTGAGAGTCTCCTGCTAGTGCCCAAACTGAAGCAATTTTGAATGAAGCTTTGTCCCATACCCTTGATGGACTGATATAAGGGAATTTAGGAACTCTGATTGGATCATCCATTACTGTGTGTTTAAAATGTGGGATGGATTTGTTAAAATTGTGTAACTATTGCTGTATGTTTGAGGGAATTTTAGGAAACTTACTGTACTAGTCTGTTATGTATAGGAATTTTGATTCACTCTTAGGATTCATATGTAGAATAGTTATTTAATAATTCCTTTTCTGTGAGAAAAAAAAAGGGAAGAAGAAACTGGTTAGGAAATTGGGGAAACTGATGTATTTTTTAAGGCACTTCAGCCCCACTCCCTATCTCATTAGTTCAGATTGAGTTGGAAATCCCTTAAACAGTCCTTTTTGTTTTTACTCCTTGCTTAAAATTTACTGGACACTTATTTGCTGTTTATGTTTTAATTTTGAAATCCCTTATTATGCTGGAATTGCCCTGGCAGACTCAGTTTTGGGGATTATTTTTTTAGAAACAACCAGAAATCAGACACCTGTCTGGGAGTCTCTCTGATCTGTTTCTCCACTCCTGTTACCCCAGTTCCTTAATTAGTATTTCAGCATTCTCAAAGAACCTTGCAATTGCCTCTAATAGTTCGGGATTGCTTGCCTTGGTCTAACTGCATAATTTACTCAGAAATCTGAATCCTAGTAGCAGTTCCTGTTCTATAGTGAGGGGACAGTGGAGCTACTCTAGGCCCCACTTTTCCCCCCTTTTTGGAATCCCTAACAGACTTGGGGTGCCCCTCTTAGGAGGGGCAGCTGGACTGTCTCAAGTACTGCTAATTCCTATGTAAGCAGAGGCTGAGTTAAATGCACAAATGACTACAAACCTAACTCACAGTGAATTGTCCATCTCAAATTGGATTCTCTGGCTGAGATGTTACCCAACTGCAGAGAACCTGACATGCTTGCAACAGGGAGCCTTTTGTAATGCTGATTAACTTTGAGGTTATCAAGGAGAGACTTGTCTTTGCCATAAGTCCTTATATTTTTTCTAATTTTATTTTAATTTATTTGCTTTACATAGGGTTGGTCAAAATTATGGTGCCAAGACCTATCTAGAGGAAGGTAATTCAATGATTTAAATATTCAGAAGAGAGTGTGGAATGTTGTGCCATAGTTCTCTCAGTTTCTCTAATTATTCTGCCTCAGTTTATAATTGTGCTGCTCAATCCTGCAAAACCTTCCCTCCCTCTTAATCAAAATATTTGATAAGGATAAAAGATCTTATATTTTAGAATATCAGAATGCCTCTCCCCATCCCAAGCTATCAGAATATCAGATACTGTCTTATCAAGAAGCCTTTCCCCATCTCTGGAGTGCCTCCCCCCCCCAATTATGTCATCCCCATGTCTGGTGGCTCACCCCATCCTATCAGAGTCCTGTTCCTGCTCTCAGCATCCTGACTCCACCCCTGCCTTGGTTCTACCCCCTGTTTCTGAGCCACATGTATATATGTCATTGAGAACTCAGATTCTTTGCTGGATTCTTGGAGACAATAGTTTCATTCAGCTCTGGGACCAAACCCATGGATCCATTTGGTCCCAGTAAATCTTTCCCTTTCAAATAAAATATTAAATATTCTCTAATCTCTATCTTGACTCAGTTTCTCCGGCATTACAAAATAATGTTTTATGGTTCACATAAGATTTTATATACATACTCATACCATCATCCATTTCCCAGTGCTAAGCCTTTATCTTGGTTCTCCCCCATATTTGGAATGCCCTTTTTTCTTCATCCCACCTCTTAAAACCTTAATTTCCTTTAAAGATCAATTTAAATGCCTCTTCCTACATTTGGACTTTCCTAAAATTCCCCCTTAAGTACTGTCCCTTCTCAATCCCATTAAATTACTTATGTTTATTTTTATATTCGTATATGTGTTGATGTCTCCTCCTAGAAAAAAAATGTAAGCTTTCTAATTTCATTTGTTTTTATATCCCCAGTATCTGGCATATAATAGGAGCTTAATTTTACAGAAAAGGAAAGTGAAACTCAGAAAGAGGATAAATGACTTGCCTAGGTTTCCTTAGCTCAGAAATGTCTGAAATATGATTCAAAAAAATATGATTCAGTTTTTCCTGGCTCCAAGCTGAGAATTTTATGCACCACCAATTACCTTTCAAGTGTATAAGATCCTTTCCAATTCAAAAGTTTTTGTTGTTGTTTTGGGTCAGCCTTGTGATTTCATTTGTATGGGGTATGCCAGATGCTAATGCTAATGATGATTGTGACAATGATAATACATACTTGACTTAATAAGTGCTTGTTGAGTTGACAAATAACTAGCATTTACATAGCTCATTAAGGATTACAAAGTGCTTTACTACATTATTGCATATTAATGAAATGAGATTTATATCATTATTTTTGTCTGGAGCACTAAGAGATTGAATGAGGAGAAAGGCAATAAGTCCTACATAAATAACAACTATTATTATTAGTTCAAATCTAACTTCAGATATTTTCTAACTGACCCTAAGGAAGTCACAACTTCTGTCTGACTTAGTTTCTAGGATGTATGGGATCTTCAGGAGGACTAACACCTTTGGTATGAGGATTTGGTAAGCTCTTTCAGGGCTGCTCATCCATCTCAGGTGTCTACTTTTCCCCAACTCTCACTTGTGGCTCCAGAAGCTATAGCATGCTCAGTGGTCAGATCCTAGAAGTTATTTCTACCTATTTTTTATTATATTGTAAAATACTTAACAGCAGAAGTCACAAACATGCCTATTATTTTAAAATATTAAAAGACTTTGCTGATAGTATTAACAGCTAACATAAATCTTTAAGGTTTGCAAAGCATTTATAACATAAATACATATGTATGCACACACATATACATATACACATATACAAACACACACACATATATAAAATATTATTTAATACTCCTAACAACTCCCTGAGGTAGGTATTGTTATTATCTTTCTTTAGCAGGTGAAGAAACTCAGGCTGAGTAAGGTTAAACGATTAGGAATTCAATTATCTAATGAATAAATATAAATTAATTATCTACTTTCAGTTTTAAATGGAATGATAAGCCCAAGGCCACAAATACAGAACTTTATGGTTTTACTTTCTAAAGACCCTACTTTCTAAAAGTGCCCCTCCTCAAATATAAAATCAAATAGTACTTCAGGTATTTCCTAGAAAAATCTCTGTTCAAATATAGAGCAACCATGGGAAAACAGGGACTTTTTCAAGCATATGGCAGGCACATTGTATTGGGAAGGGATTTTTTGAAAGGTGAGTAGGGAGAGACCCACACAATGAATATGACTAATGTTTAATACATTGTTATTTGGTTGGAGTGCTTGGTCTCACTGCATGATCCATTTTGACCTGGGAAGCACATCGATAAGAATATTCTTTTGAATGAAAACAGAAAAGAGACAAAGAAACTTTAAAAAGCTTAACCTTTTTTGAATTTTTGTCCTAAAAATGCAGAACAAAGAGAACAGGCTTAGCTTTTATAATCCTATAGACTAAAGCTATGAAATAACTGGAAAATTTATTAGAACATATGATAGTCTATTTCTTCATGATATTCACTCTATATCCCAGGATTCTCAAGTTCTAAGTCAACAATGGTTCAAGTGAAAGAAATTGTCTATCAAACAAAATGTTATGAATGATCACTGAATATTTTCATAGAATTAAAGGTTTTTTATTCTTGGTGCCAAAACACATAAACTCTTTTATGCTTCCTCTCTTTAAATGATCTATTAAATAGAAATTTAAATTAAATTGAAGTAAAAGAATCCTTAAAATTTGTGGATTTTAAATTGTCATTGTAAGTAATAATATGTGCATTTGACAATTTGTTATTATCCAGAAACAGAGGAGGTTACTTTGATTTCTTGAAACACCTGCTAATCTTCTAAATATATTTTTCTGTTAATAACTGATCACTTTTTATATATGTAAATATATACACATGAATAGAAAACAGTGAAAATGCTAATAGCACAAAGAATATGCTCATCAAATTCCCACCTACTATAAGAGAGAAACCAGAATTATTTGACGGCACCTTTAAATTCAGATATTATGAGTAAATAAGTATAGATGGATTGGTGAAAAACAAGTCAGATACAACTTATTTTTTCTGTTGATTCTGAAAAGAATTATAATTTATAAATTATATATTAAAATAAATAACTACTATATTGTTGATGAAATCTTCTAGGACTAAAGACATTATCTACAAAGGCTAAATATTGCTAAATAGTTATTTTGGTCAGTGCCTGAAACTTAACATCAGATGAATCCACAGTCGGATTGCCTCTGAAATGATTGAACAACAAAAACATGTCCTAGACCCTGTGCTAGGATTTGGGGACACAGACAAAAGGAAGAATTTCCATGCCCTAGAAGAATTTATAATTTATGAATATATAGACTGATAAGCTGAAAGAGTCAGGAAAGCTTTTATGGCATTTCAGGTAAGCCTAGAAGGAAGCTAGAAGGGAAGGAGAAAGGAGCTAGAGTATTAGAAGGAATTGTGTTGTTCAGTAGTTTCCATCATGTCCAATGCTCTGTGACTTTATCTTGGCAAAGATACTGTAATGGTTTACCATTTTCTTCTCTAGTTTATTTTACAGAAGAGTAATTGAGTGACTTGCCCAGAGTCACATAGATAAGAAGTTATTTGAGTGGATTTGAAGTCAGGCTTCCTGACTCTAGGGCCAGCATTTTATCTATTGCAAGGAACAGTAAGAAGGTCAAATATAAACAACTATTATTTTTAAAGCCATTATCAATCTGATTGTAGAATATCTATCCAACCTTATTGAACATTACTCTCACTCATTCTAATGTTCTTGACAGTACATGACATTTCATCTCTATTCAATGCCTTTATATACATATACATTCATACATGTATATATATTCCCCTTTGTACCTTGTAGAATTCCTAGTTATATTTCAAAAATAGCTAAAGGGCCTTCTACAAGAAAACTATCTTGATTCTTTCTAATAATTTCTAGATGATAATGTTCATCCCCCAGAAATAAATCTGAATTTACTTTTTGTACATTTTATATTTAATTGTCTGTGAACTTATCATTTTCTTGAAATAAAATGTAAGCAAGTTGATGACAGGAATTATTTGATTTTTGTTTCTGTAAACACACAGTCTCTCATGGTATGTAGTACGTAGTAGTAACTAAATACATGTTTAATGAATGAATTATTTTAGAAACTCAATAAGAATTTTCTAGCTGGGAGGAATATAGAGGAAAAAATGCCTGCTAAACTTTGAGATAGGAGAGACTTGGATTTGAATCCTGACTCTTTTATTTACTATTGATGTAACACTAAACAAGTTATTTAACATATCTAGACTTCATTTTTCCATCTGAATAAAAAAAAATAATATTTATAGTACCTGCCTCAAAGGGTTATTGTAAGGAAACTACATAGTAACTCTTAAAGCCATATGTAAATGAGCTATTATTATTGCAATCATTACCAGGATCTAATGTAACTCCTCATCTTTCAGAGCAGAAGTTCATATAATTTGTCCTTGGTTAAAAGTTCATTAATAAGCAAAAGAGATATCATATAAATTGCAGTTGATTATATTTAATGAATTTAGTACACTGGTGTCTACAGAAAGAGATATTTACTTAGGCTGTGACTCATTATTACTCTGATAGCCCAAAAAAGATTAAAAATAATTTCCAATGGTTTCTCAAGTTATAATCAAAGTACAATTTAAGCACAGAATTAAGATTATCCTATTACCTAAATTAGTCCTCAGTGGTGAAGTACCCCAAATTGCCAGAGTTAAAGTCCTTCCTGCATGGCACAGTGGATAAAGACTTGGACCTAAAGTCAAGAAGGTATGAGTTCAAATTTGATCTCACTGTGTTACCCTGGGCAAGTGACATAACCTGTTTGCCTCTGATTCCTCAACTGTAAAATGGAGACAATAAAATAATTAACTCCCAGGATTGTTGTGGGGATAAAATGAAATAATATTTGTAAAGCACAATGCCTGGCATATAGTAAGAAGTATATCCTTCTCCCCACTTCAATTTCTACTATTAAGAAATGTAAACCCTAAAATATTGACAATCCTTTTCAAATAGAAGGCATTTAAGAAATTTTTATCATTGTTCTAGGTATTGTACTTAAGGAGTACAATTTACTGAATGAGAGGGATAAAAGGAAGGAAGAGGGTTGTATACATTGATAATTATGTAAAGTAATTTGAGGAGGGAGAAAGACTACTGATTGGATAGAGGAGGGAGAAGTCTGAAGGTAGGGAAGTCTCTTTAGCAGCTGAGAGTAGAAATATTTGGGAAACATTTGGAGAGAAAGTGAACTTGATGTGTGGGAGATGTCTTGGATAAATGCAAGATGGAATGAAAGATGGAATGTCAAATTCAGGGCATCTTTGTACACTGGTTCAGTTAGCTAGAATGGAAAATAAGTGAAGCAGAGACTAAATAAGGCTGGAGAGATAGGTTAGAATCATATTGTGGAGCACCTCAAGAGTGTCATATGAGTGGAGAGAAAGAGACACATAGGAATTCATGAGATATGGCCACAGACTAGATATGGGAAGATAAGGAAGATTTACAAAAGACTCTGAGGTTATGATATTCTGGGTAATTGAAAAGATAATAGGGTCCTCCACATAAACAAACCAATTTTTAGAATAGGATTAGGAGGGAAAATGATAAATTCCATTTCGGGTTTCTTGAGTTTGAACTGCTAATAAAAAATCCAAATGCTGATATCTAAAAGATAGTGGAGGTTTCCAGTAGGCAAAAGGTGATAAAGTACAAAATTCTAGGAGAGTGATTATGGTTGGTTTATTTATCTCTACCTATGAATAACTGGTAGAGAGAAGGTCCAGGACAGAGAAGAAAGGACATTAATGCTTAGAGAAGCATTTAGCTAAAACTTAGTTAAATAGAGAAGAGTAGAATTAGGTGAGAGTATTGTTATGGAATCTAAGGAAAATTAATATACAGAGTGGGGGAAGGGAGAAGGGTACTAGTTGATCATGTCAAGTGTTCTGTAGCCTCTAGGAAATATTCAAACATTAGAAAACTTCAGTGAACATTACTGAATGAAGCAACATTCACATTTACTAGCAAAGATAATAGCAGTGCATAGAATTACATGTCAAAATGACCAATTTAAGGATTTAATTTTGTTTTCAAAACTTATTATTTCTTGGAATGCCATTCATGGAATTTATATAAAGTATATTATGTACATAAATTTATTTATATTTATTATATTTGTAAGAAAGCTCAATTGCAGCAGACAGGATCACGAACACATAGCTATATCATGGCAATAAGTTACAAATATGATTAAATGGTGACTGCTTTTCTCCTCTGTCGTCCTGTCATTGATCCTGAAAATGCTAACCTTAATCTTCAAGTTGACTTTTCATCATTTCCTTATCTTATTTTTATATAAGTGAATTCTTTTGAATCAGTAATACCTCCATGTTGATTGTTAACCTTTAATTCTCTCTTTTTTTAAATAATAGTTTTTATTTTTTCAAAATAAATGCAAAGATAGTTTTCAACATTTACCTTTGCAAAACTTTGTGTTCCATATTTTCCCCTCCCTTCCTCATCCTCCAGGCAGCAAGTACTCCAGTATAGGTTAAACATGTACAATTCTTCTAAATATATTTCCACATTTATCATATTGCACAAGAAAAGGCAGATGAAAAAGGATCAAAAATGAGAGGAAAAAAAGAAAGCAGACAACAACAAAGAAGATGAAAATATCATGTGATCTTCATTCATTCCCCTCCACTTCTCTCTATCACAAGTTAATTGGAATTGACCTCATTGAGGTGATTATCAAATCACCTCATTGTTGAAAAGAACCAAGTCCATCACAGTTGATCATCATATAGTCTTATTGTTGTGTACAATGTTCTCTTGGTGCCACTCACTTCACTTAGCATCAATTCATCTAAGTTTCTCCAGGCCTTTCTGAATTATTCTGCTAATTGTTTCTTACAGAGCAATGATATCTCATTATATCCATATACTATTATTTATTCAGCCATTCCCCAACTGATATATATCCACCCTGTTTCCAGTTGCTTACCACTACAAAAAGAGCTGCTACAAACATTTTTGCACATACTGGTCCTTTCCCCATTTTTTATGATCTCTTTGTGATACAGATCCAGTAGAGCTACTGATCCATCCAAGCATATGCCCAGTTTGATAGCCTTTTGAGCATAGGTAAACCTTTAACTCTCAAAGAGAACAGCTACTTGGATAAATCACCAGGTCTGGATTCAGGAAGACCTGAGTTAAACCTGGCCTCAGACATCTACTAGCTGTGTCACTTCAAACAAGTCAGTTAATCTGTTTGTCTCAATTTCCTCATTTGTAAAATGGGGATAATAACAGCCTTACCTCACAGGACTGTTGTGAGGATCAAATGAGGTAATATTTGTAAAACACTTAGCACAGCATTTGAAACGTGAATCAACTGAATGGTTGATTAACTCTTTTCCTACCTGTCTAACCTCTCCTTGGTTTCATTTGCTGGATCTTCAACCAAATTATATCTATTAACAGTAGGTACTTCCCAAAACTGTCGTAGCCCCTTTTCTTTTTTTGTTAACACTATTTTACTTGGTGATCTTGTCAGTTTTCACAGGTTTTTCAATCATCTCTATGCAGATGACTCAGTCCATTTGTCCATTCTTAATCTCTCTGCTGATCTCAAATCTCACTTTTTCGACTGCCTATTAGAAATCTTAAACTGTATATCCTCTAGACAATTTAAATTCAATATATCTCTTTCCCCTCAAATCTTCCCTTCTCCCTTAATTTTAGCATTATGTGGAAGACACTACCATTCTCTCACTCATCTAGACTCAATATCATCCTCAGCTATTCCTTCTTACCTCCATACTTAATCAATTGCCAAGGTCTGTTGATTTTCTCTTTGTAGAATCTCTCATATATCTTTTTTCACCTTCTCTCTTCTGACCCTGCAACCATTCTGGTGCGGGTTCTCATCTAGCCTATGTCAACAACAGACTAGTTGGTTTCTGTGACTCGTCTTTATCCACTCCAATCCATCTTCTATTTCTCTAATGAAATTGATTTTCCTAAAGGTACTGGTATTATCATGTTGTTCTCCAGTCAACAAACTCCTGTGGCTTCAGTATCAAATGTAAAATCTTCAGTTTGGCTTTTAAAGTACCTCAGTTTTATGAGTGAAACAAGCAGAACTAGGTATACAGTGTACACAGTAACAGCATAGATCCAAGACAATTTTAATAACTTTGGATGGAAAATGCCAACTGCATCCAGAGAAAGAATTATGGAGACTGAATATAAGTCAATATATGCATGCTATGTTTACTTTTTTTCTTTTTCTTCTATTTTTTTTTCCCTCTCTCGTGGTTTTACCCTTTTGTTCTGATTTTTTTCCTCACATTATTCATAAGAAAATATGTAAAAATATAATGTACAAGTGTATAACAACAAAACAAACTAATAAATAACCACCATTGCTTTTTATGCACAGGGGAAAATAAAACATATTTTTTTAAAAAGTACCTCATAATCTGGCCCCTTCCTGCTTTTCTCATCTTCTTACATGTTACAACCTCTTCCCCTTCCCAATCATAGCATAAACTCTACCACCAGTGATTCTGGCCTTTGTGTTCTCCTTTCACAAGATATTCCATCTCTTAATTTCAGGATTTCTTATTGGCTCTCTCTTGGAACTTTCTCCTTACTCAGCTTCACCTTTTGGCTTCCTTGGCTTCCTACAAATTTTAGCTAAAATCCATTTTCTGCAAGAAGTCTTTTCCAATCCTCCTTAATCTCAGTGCTTTCCACCTGAGATTATCTGAGATTATCCTGTATATAGTTTATCTGTACATAATTGTTTACAAGTCCTCTTTCTCATTAATAATGGTATTTTTGCCTTTCTTTCTATCTCCAATGTCCCCAATTAGTACAATACCTGGCATATAATAGGTACCTAATAAATATTTGTTAAAAAATTGATTGACTAGCTTTAATAAGTAGAGTCCAAGGACACTTTAGGGATATTTCTGGGGATGATCTTATTGCTGGAGGGGGAAAGATAAGGAGAAGCTTACTTGGAGTATGATACTCCGGGACAGGATGTATCTTATCTGTAAGTAAACTTCCTATTTTAACTTTTTTTTTTCCTAACTAGCAGCTCAGCTTCGTTGTTTCCACCCAGCAATTAGAAGTTTGTGGTCACCCTTTGAATTTCAGTGCTCTTGGCTAAAGATCTTGCTGCCTTACCTCACAATTTTACTGCTATTTCATAATTTTGAGTTTTTCTCTTTAATCCAATTGATTCCAACAGGATATCATACCTGATCAATAGAACTTGAAAATCTCCCACTATCTTCTTCTTGAATAATATCTATGGCTATTTCCAACTTTCTCTGTGAATGGAGGAAAAGTTTTGCTCCTTCCCTTGTTCTATTCTATTCTTCTTACATTCACATAACCACCAGGTTTCAGAAAAAAATAAAACTAACCTCTTTCTCTTATAAAAGAAAAAGAGGGGCAGCTAGGTGGCACAGTGGATAGAGCACCAGCCTTGAATTCAGGAGGACTGGAGTTCAAATCTGGTCTCAGACACTTAACACTTCCTAGCTGTGTGACCCTGGGCAAGTCACTTAACCCCAGCCTAAAATTAAAAAAAAAGAAAAAGACTTCTGTTTTGGCAGAAATTGTTTGTCCATTCTTGCCACAATCTCAGGACCATACAATTTAGAACTGCAAAGAGGAGAGAACTAACATTTGTTAAGTATGGTACCAAGCATTGTGCCCAGAGTTTTACAAATTTCATCATTGTGTTGTCCTCTTACTACCACCACCACCACCACCAAACCAGCACCAGCACCAGCACCAGCACCATCACCACCACCACCACCATCATCATCATCATCATCATCATCATCATCATCATTTTCTTAGTGCCAAGCACTTTGTAGTTATTTATGACAAAACAGTGATAGGTATCATTTATCCCCATTTTACTGTTGAGGAAATTGTGGCACATAGAGGTTGTGCTTCAAGGAACTTAAATAATCTAATGTGACACCTTCATTTTATATATTAAAGTCTAGAGAAGCTAGTTTAGTATCACACAATAGTAACAAAAGAATCTGAATCTAGGTTCTTTGGTCCCAAATTAAATACTTTCTATTCCAATGCCAATTTATTTTATTTTTTATGCCAATTATTTTCAACCCTTTATAAATTTTCTCACTCAACATTCATTTAGTTGCATGCTGAGAATCAAATAGAAGTCTAAATATAGTCCAAACTTAAAATGAAAATGCATGAATAAAAATCTCATCGCTCACAATTGTTTTTCCCCAATATGCACTTTCCTTATTATATACATATTAGCTGTTCAATGTACTATGTCATAGGTAGGGACATTTCTAATAGTTCTTGTGTTGTGTGCTGTGGTAAAAGGGACAATACTTTTGTGGAAGGGGATCTCTGAATGAAGACTTACTTAACTGGAGCACAGTAAGGGAGTAAGATTGTCTCATTCCTGGGGTCTAAAGAAACCTGATATTTTATTGGTGTTATGAAGTGGTATATGAGTATACATTATATGACAGGATATTATATAAATGACAATTCATGACATTATTTTAGTTTGTTTCTTGTCCTGTTCTTCTGTTTTCTCACTAAAAGGTGGAAGGAAATCCCTCCTTCTCTGAAGAGATGTACTCTCTATGGTTCACAACATTGCTCGGTGAAAAGAGGAAATATAAACTATGTATGGCTGCTTCTTCATGATATCCTAAACTTCTCCAATTCTATCAATTCAGTCACAAGTGTCAATATTAGCAAACTTTATATTAACAGAAAAAAAATATTTTAAATGTTTTGAACATGTAGAGCTCTACTATGATTTTGCTATAAAAACAATGCAAAGTAGAAGAAAAATACAAGAACTTTATATTTAAAAAACAATAATTTGTAAAGAAATCCCAAACAAATCAATTATGGATTATTATATTTTAATTATGAATATTATAGTAAGTCATTGTTCATTCTAAGATTCAATACAACCTGATACAGTGTAACAAAGAAATTTTGAAACAATGTTGGTTCGAGATAAATTTTGTTCTCTCTCCAGTGTCAAACAGGAAACAAAACAAATTCCCAATTAATAGGGTGATTCAAAACAGTATACGTTTACTCAATGTTAAATTTTTTTCCTAAACTTTAGAATAAACTTTTAAATGGTACTTTCTTAAGTAAATAACTATTGTCTACAAAAGGTCAAATTCCCATAGAATAATTTTTTTATCTTTAAAGCAAGGAGCTTATTACTATACAGATATTTTATAGAAATGTTTCACCAACAAGAAATGGATTATAGGTCTGATTAATGTGACATGAAAGTATATGAGGACAACTAGAGAATGGAAAGTATTTCCAAAGTTTTCTCTTAAACTGCTGCAGGATAAAGAATTGTCACTGCTTGTGCTGGTTTTTAAAAAATCATATTTAAATTTATAATGTGGAATTCTATTGATCTTAAAAATAAAATTGATTTCTACTACTTGCTTGGTAATTATATAGAAAATATGTGGAAGAGATCAAAGTGAGGTAGGGGGAATCTAAAACTTCATTGATTAGGTAGGTATTTCTTGATTTTGTATTCTAACCAGAATCAAATAATTGTTTTAGGAGGGAACAAAATTTCCAAAAGAATGGGTAATGAAACCTTAACTTAAGGACTCTATTTCTCACAATTCAAAATCAGTAAGAAATTTAATTTTGTATACTTTTTAAAAATCAGTTTTCATTTCCTGGAAGTCCATTCCTAAAAGTTTTGTAGTCTGAACTAAAACTCCTTCTTTACAAGCCTTTCCAGAGCCTTCTTTATGTTAGTACTTTCCATCTGCTGATTATCCCCAATTTATTCTTTACAGTTGTTTGCATATTCTCTTCCCCTTTAAATTGTAAACTCTTTAAAACTAAACATATTTTTGGGCCTCTTTTTGTATACCCAGTGCTTACTTAGCACTTACTTAGTGCTTCTGACACATAATAATTGACTAATAATTGTTTATTGATCGCCTGTCTAGCGTATTAAAAATACATACATACTCTAGTACTACTCTGAGTAGAATGAGACAAGTCATGATGGAAATCTTGCTGGAAGATGCCTTGAGCCATATTTTTGAAGGAGGTGTAATGAATGAGCAGAGGCAGAGGGCACCCATTCCAAGAAAACAGAGGATGTCACAACAGTGGCAGAAACAAGCAAGTAATCCATGTTGGAAAGGTGCAATGTAATGTAGTGAGATTCGAGAGGAAGAAAAGCATAATGATAAAGTAATACAAGACTGAGGAATGATCCCCCCCAAAAAAAAAAAATTAAAGCAGTATAGTAGTACTTGTTTCAAAGTAGACCATATAACTTCAGGGTAAAGAATTTTAATTTTGCAAAGTTTACACATTTTAAGTATTCTACTCAAGAACCCATAGGGATTTCCTTTCATTGCAAATAAGTAAAAAAAACACAACACTGTAAAGTTAATTTAATAAAAGTCTATCTAAATTCCGAATCAGGAAAATCAAATCATTCTCGACCCTTTTGAGAAAGGTTCAGCTCCAAGACTGAGTCCATTCACCAATACAAATTGGTAAAGCATCTGCTTTCATACAATTCTGTAGAAAATCTTGCTATTTTGAAGTGCTATTTTGAGTGGAATTAAATAAAGGGCATATGATATTATCCCGCACAGATTCAAGGTGGTCATCCACTTTTGGGTCTATGGCACATCTTTCCACCCTACATTTTCAATGCCCAATTCTTCCCCTTTCTAGACTTGGTTCTCCTAGTGTGTGGATGCCCCGTCAAGCTCTCTTCGCTGCCAGAAGAGGAAGCCTAGCGTAGTTAGAGACCTGCAGGTGTCTAGTTCCCTCCGGCTCAGCGACTGGAGTCTGCAGGGTGGAGGACTGCAGAGGGAGAGACGGGAGGGGAGAAGATGCACTTTCACTGTTCCGAGGGGATGCATTTTAACTGCATGCAAAGAAGTGGGGGAGATGAGGGTGGGAAGGGAAGCGGGTTGTCTCAATCTGGGCGTCAAACCCCGCCATGGGCCTCGGAGGGGCGGGAAGCGAGGGAAGGCGCATGAGGGCGAAAGCGCAGAGAAGCCCCGGCTTGAGAACGACCCCCCCCTTCATTCCCCGACCCGGGTCTGTCTGGTGGGGAATGTTCTCGCGAGAGGGCGGGGGGAAGCGGAGGGCTCTGTATGTATGTGTCTGTTTGTCGCGCGCCCGCGCTCACGTGCAGTGGAGGAGCCCGGGCAGCCCCGGGTGTGGGGAGGTGGGGGGAAGCCGAGGACGAGGATTCGGACGGAGAGCGGAGGGGAGGAGGCGGCGGGGGCGGGCCGGGGGAAGGGGGAAGCCGCTCTCGTCCGCGCGCCGCGGTGAGCCAGTCCCTGACGTCAGGAGTTTTCCTCAAAGTCAACAACAAGCCCCGCGGCGGCGGCGGCGGCGACGGCGGCGACGGCAGGAGCACGGGCTCCCGTCCCGAAGGAAAGGGAGGAGGAGCAGACGGTGGCGGCCAGTGTTCTCGGAGAGGAGAAAGAGGAGGCGGCGGCCGCATCTCATCCCGCGCCGGCCCCGCACCGCCCCAGCCCTCGGAGCGGACTCCCGTAGCAGCGGCCGCCGAGGTTCGGGAAGCAGCCTCGCGGAGGGCGGGGCTCGTGGGCTGGGGCGGCCCCAGCTGCCTCCTCCTCCTCCTCCTCCTCATTCTTCTCCTCCTCCTCTTCCTCCTCCCCCTTCCCATCCGTGACCCAGGCTCCCCTCCCACCCTCCACCCCCAGCCCGGGTGGTGTTTTCTAGTGATGAATTGAATTTGTAGCCGATATCCGATTCCCATGTAGAGTCTCCGCCTCCCTCTCCTCCTCCGGCTCCTCCGCCGCCGCCGCCTCCTCCTCCCCCGCCTCGCTCCCTCCTCCCGCTCCCGCCGCCGTCGCCTCCTCCTCCTCCTGTTCCAGCTCTGCGGCCGGGCCGGGCTCCCTTCCTCCCTCCTTCCCTCCCCTCCAGCCCGCCCTCCCGCCGGCCACACCGGGCACTAGGGGGGCGTGAGGCACTGCGGGGTGGGGGGCGGACAGGAGGGGAGGAGGAGGAGGGAGGGAGGGGGGACCCCCAAGTCACCCCCTCTCCTCCCCCCGCCCCCCGGCTCCATCCTCTGCCGCCGCCGCCGGAGCAGCCGCGGTGCCGCCGCTGCCGCCGCCTTTGCAGGTAACAGCCTCCCCCTCCCCCCCATCTCCTCTGTCTTTCCTTTCCTCCGCTCCCGCCGCCCCCCCCATCCTCCCCCTTCTTCGGGCGGGGAGACGGCGGCGGGGCGGGGCGCTGTAGGGGGGGGGGATGTCTGGGCTGTCACCGCACCGGTGAGATGGGTGCCTGAGGCCGGCCAGCGGGACCGGGAATGGGGTGGGTAATGGAGGGATGGGGGGGGCGAACCGAGGGCAGGTTGTGGTGAAGGGGAGAGGATGGGGGTGGCCCCGCGTAAATGACACTCACTTGACATCCCCTTTCCTCTCGCTCCCCCCCCCCCGGAAACGGGAGGAGGAGGGAGGGGAGTGTGAATGGAGGGGATGGGGGGGAGGGTTATCTCTGGCCTAGCAGTACCGTCAGTGTCTGCCTCAGCCCCCAAAGCTCCTGCCTCTGCGCCACGCTCCCTCCCCTCCCCCCCTCCCGACCCGAGGCTCTCACCCGAGCCTACCCCGCGCCGTGGGCAGGGGGCCGCCTGGCCGGTCCTGGGGGAGAGGTTATATAATATGCCCCGCATCCCCCTGGCGTGTGGGTGTGTGTGTGTGTGCGTGCGCGCGCGTGTTTGGGTTGGGTCTGTGCGAGGGTGACTCCCGTGACTCCCCAGCGCCCTGTTTGCTTGTCTAGGGTGGGGAGGAAGAGGAGGTGAAGATGCCCCGCCGTCGTGTTTCTCCCTCCTCTCCCACCACCCCAGCGTGCACCGAAGGCTGGGGTTGTAAACGTGTTTGTCTGTGTTTTTAATAGTAGTGGGGTTTTGATCCACTCGGGAGTTGTGTGCTAAGAATAGAAATGTGCGGAAGATGCTGGGTTTGGCTTCTCCAATGATGCTGCCGCTATTAGCGGCGGCGGCGGCGGGTAGCGGCCGCTCTGGCTGCAAGTAAACAAACCAGTCGTCGTCCTCCTCGTCCCCCCCACCCCCTTCGTCCTCTTCCTCTTCGTCCCCCCCCCCCTTTCCTCGTCCTCGTCCTGCGCATAGGGTCTGCATCAGCAATGATGCTTGGTGGGGGCCCTTGGAGCCCAAAGTTTATGCCTAGTTGATTGGTTCGCAGTGAAGATCAAATCGTTATCACCTCTCGTTTGGGATTTCCCTTGAAAGTCACAACTCTGCTGCAGATAGTGAATCTGACAGGGGACAGGGTTTCAAATAACTGTACTTAGTGTTTACCCGATGAAAGCTGGGTAGATAACACATTTTGAAAGTCAAGTGCAGGATGACTCCAAGATACAGAATCAAATTCCTATGTATGTAGCATTTGGTTGAAATCCAAAATAATTACTGAAGTTTCTAAATGAAAAATCAAAGTATGAAATCTACTTAAAAAGTATGGCTGGATCAGCCACTGATAACAGTGAAGGGTTTAGAACTTAATGTAAAACAATTGGTTTATAATAGATAGTACATTGTTACATCAGTAATTTGCATGTCAATATCAGAAATATGTTCTGTATTATGAAAAGTATATTTTTATCCTGAATTCACATTAATGTTATGCATTGTAGTGTTCATTAGTTTTCCATTCAAAGTAAAATTTCTCTTGGAAAAATTTCTTCCCATAAGTTTTTGAGTAATCTGTGGTCAGTTATAAAATAATAGAATAAAGCTAGAGTAGAATAAGGTAGAAAAGTGCCTAAAAGACTGATACTCTTAAAGTTGTAGGATTTATAAAGGCTAGTCATCAAGTGCTTGAATGTCCCATGTGAATATGAACTTATAAAAGTTTCAGTAAACATAATTGGAGATACATGAAAGCAATTTTAAATGCATATTAAATAAATTACTAGTGTTACTTCTTTTATAGTGATTTGACAAAGTCATTTATGGTATTATTTTAGTCAGAAATTTCCTTTTATATAATTCATTATTTTGAATTTGAAATTTGACTTGAGCATATTCAACTTCCTGAGTTGACAGTATTTTTGATTAGATTCAGCTTCCAGTTATAGTGATTGCATTGTGTGACCGAGATAAACATTGGAATTTAAATGAATTTTAGTTTTTAGTTTTATGGCTATAGTTTAGGTATTCAGTGCATTTTTTCCTTAAATGTTTCAATTAATTAAATTAAATTAATCTTGCAGAAATGACTTGCAATTTGTGACTTCAAATTTTTATGTTCCTACTATTAATTTTTCTGTAATGATTATTTCATTTCTTTTAAAAACTCAGTTCCATTTTTTGATTTGAAAACCAAGTATTGCTATTGCTCTTTGATATGTGAAGATCAAACTGTAAAAATTGTTTCAAATGCTTATTTATAAAACTTTACGTGAAAGCTGTTATTTTCATATTTTCATTAAGGTTTGATTCAAGACTTTTAATGTTTGCATTTTATTTAAATGAGCATTATCCTTAGAAATCCATTAAAAATAAAGCCTACAAATGTGGAATATTAATGTTAGCTAAATTTTGTCTGGTGCACTGGCATTTTATTATTTGCTTCTTCTATTGTGTCTAGCATAGTGATTTATACATAATAGGAATTCAGTAAATATTTGTATTGATTATTTAATTGAAGTTCCCAGGTTTAATTATTATAGCTTCTTCATGTACTGCTTTTAAAACAGGAACATACCTCTTAAGACTTACATGAAAGAAAGTCAAGTACTTCTTTAAGGTCTACATACATGTGAAGAGGTAGTTTCTTTTTCTCTAAAGAAAGTTTCTTCAGTTTTAATTGTATTTGCTTCTAGAAAAGGTGAAGACATCAATGTTATAAGTTCTGCCTTTTTCTGATTTACATAATTGTATTTATAACACTGAAAAATAAAGTATTGTAGGTCAAAATATTTAGCTATGAATTGATAACAGAATACAAGGGCCAACATTCATTTTGACTAGTTTGAACCAGTACCTTTATTTTGTATTTTTTTTTTTTAGTTTTATTAAATCGGTGTGCAGTTGGAATTCACCTGTATGCAAGACTTTTTGAATCTGAATATTTAAATTATTTCAAGTTGATTTTTTTTTTTTAAATGTACACTGGAAAATATTCATCAAGTTACTATTTTGTAGTGTAGAATTATGGATAGTGATTATAAGGTATTTATAGTATATGTATATTTCACATATTTATGGAAAAAGTAGTCCAGATCATATGATGTTATGTTTTAAATTATGTGACTATGGATTTGGTCTGGTTTTCTAAAATCTATTAGTTTTAATTAAGTAATGTGACTTTTGTATTTAAATTTCTTATTTACTCTTATTGTAATAAACTTTATAGTGAAAATGTTGTGTTGGTAATGTAGGATAGTAATTCCTATAAAAGCAAATAAACAGAAATGAATCTTGATGGTTTTATTGAATAATGTATTATAATTCCTTTTTCTTCAAGTGTTTTAAATGTCAAATGAAGTTCCTTCAGTGCTTCTTAGCTCTTTATTGCAGTACCCTAAGTATTCCTTTAATTAGTTTTACTTGATATGAGTACTAGCTTCCAATAAACCTACTTCAGATTTTTATCCCTATTCTAAATAAATGAAGTAGTGGATTTTTTTTTTTTTTTTAAAGTATGCTTTCTTCTCAGTACACTTATTTCATTTTAGCTGCAGACAGCTCTGTTTCCAAATGGAATTATTACCTTGCCCTATACAATGAGGGAAAAAAATACTTTGTATCCATTGTTAAGGTTTACTAAACCTTATGGGGAATTTAAAATAAAAACAAGATTTGGTCTTTCAGGACAATCAGAATCAGAAATTCTTTTCAAATTTTAGGAGATGGGATGACAGCATAATGGCACTTAAGCTCAACATTTGACAAGTGAACTTGCATTCTAATTTAATTCTTGAATCTTTAACCTTTTTCCATGTTTGTCACCCAAATCAGATTCTCAGTTCTTTTGTGCAGATAACCCTATGTTTTACTGCTTTGTAATCCTCTTGGCTTCTGTGTGTAGCACAGTATTACAAGTTTAGCCGTTCAGAATACTAAAATTATTCATTTGGAAGAAATCTTAAAAATTTTTGAATGCCATCCCCTTTATGACGAAGAAATGGGTATTAAGAAGTTAGGGGGGTTGGTCAGAGTTAAGGAATAGTTGATAACAGAGATGGGATTAATCTCCAGAGTTCCAATACAGTATCTTTTGAAATGTTATTAGACGCTTTCCCTTCCTGCCTCTCCCCAAAAGGAAAAGATAAATCCAATCAATTTCAGTGATAGCAGATAGGTCAGTTTAATAGTTTATTTGACAAATATGCAGACAATAACTGGCTAGTTGAATTTTTTTAAACTTTTGAATTAGTTGTTTTCAAAATATAGACAAAAATCATGTCATGATGGAAAGCAAGAGAGATTTAGTAGGATTTTTCAAGTTATATTTATATAAGTGAAATAATAATAGTATGAGATTGTGCCAGTATGAGATTCACCATTTTTAAATTGGTTGTGTTACCAGTTGTTGAAATGAACAATGAAATAAATAGTTGTATCCATCAGGAGTCTAGTGAATCAGCTGATGTCCATCAATTTTGGTTGGTTGGTTGTTCAGAGGAACCAGAATTACTTGGAATGCAGTAAAAGATAGTAGAAACCATGATAAAGTTTGTTTCTTATTTCATTCACATGATTAAAACTAAACAAAAAAAAATGAGATGAGGAAGAAGAAAAAAATTCTTTGTAATGACAAATATATCTAAATTTCAAAGTGTTGGGAAATGAATTGTGTATTTGACAGATAAAGTAACTTTTCCTCTCCAACCATTTAACCTGCCCATAGATAATTTTTTTGCTATTGATACAGTCTGAAAAATTCAATGATGGGTAGAACTATGGAATGTTTTTTAAGAATTGGATTTATTTTCATTATATTGTAGAAATAAGAAGGATTAATCAAATATTTTTTACAATTATTTTCTGTGTTTGATATAGTTTTTTTATATGGTTAATCAAGGCTGTGTTCTCAACTTTTTCTTATTTTGGAGTTAAAAATACCTTTATGTTTTTATCCAAATTTACTGTTATATTCTAGAGAACACTTTTCTCACTATAATTTTAATATCAATAAATGTACCTTTAGTTGAATTATAGCAATTCTTGACAGTTTGTTTTTTATTTCCCATAACACTAAAATAATTATGCTAGTTGCTTTGGGGTATCTAGCTAAAGAATTAAGGCATATTTAGGACTTAAATATTTTTAAAATAAAAATTTGTGGACTCTGATATTTGGCATATTAAAAATACTAGCTTCTCTTGGATTGGTAAGGATCTAGTTGTCACTTTTGTGTGAAAAATAGTTCAGTATATTTGATAATCATTGTTACTGAGAGTCAGAAGGTATTGATTCACTGTTAATTTGCTGTGAGTCCTTGCAATATGATGCTATACTTCATTGAATAGTTTCCTTATTTGCAAGATGGGAAATTTGCTACCTGCCACTACCTATTTCATAAGATTATTATCCTGTTGAGGAAAAGAGCACTGGATTTGGAATCATAAGACCTTGGTTCATATTCTGGCATACTTCTCCTAATTTCCTTGTCTATAAAATCAGGGGTTAGTTTTTGATGACCTCCCCAGGCTTCCAAGAACTTAAATAGAATGTAAAAACTAGTATATTTCTGGATAAGGAAAATTTTTTTTATATACGTAGTACTATTATTTTGAGGAAAAGAGAACTCTTAAAGAGATAATGAGAGCAATTCTTCAGCATTACTTTAAAAAAATACTTTAAAAAATTACTAGAAAATGTATGGTTGCATACAGCAAGAAAATATGGGATTTATTTATTTCTAGCTTAAAGAATGCCTCTGGAACTTTGCTGTTTAGCTGTGTTTTAATTTGTAAAAAAAAATTCATTTATTTTAGGCTATTAGAGATTAAGATTAAATCGGAAATATAGAATGTTTTTTAAAGATTTGTAACTGGTATTAGATTGTAGTGGAAAGAATATTAGTTGTGGGATCAGAAAGCTTTGGTTTGAATCCCATTCTGTCCTAGTTGTATGATATTAGGCAAGTCACTTATTATTATTCATCTTGAAAATGAGAGTTGAGATATGTAGTTTCTAAGATACCTAAATTCCTCTACTGGAATTTAGATAAAATTATTTTCACTACCTCACTTGAACATATAAATCATTTAATAATTGCTACAGGTACTATGCCAGGCACTTTGGAAACAAAGACAAAAGAAAAGAAAGAAAAAGAATTTAAAAAAAAAGACACAAAGAAAAGAGAAAAACATAATTAAAAAAAAACAAAAACAAACAACCCCTGCTCTCTAGGACCTGGCATTCTACTTGGAAGTGAAACACTATGTTCACTGATAATTAAATACCAAAAAACAAACAAACAAAAAAAAAAAACTCCTATAAAATAAATACAAATGATAAATATTAAGGGAATGAAAAGAGCATTAACATCTTGGAAAATCCTATAGCAGGTGACACTTGAGTCAGTCTTTGAAAGAATTTCCAAGACATGGAGATGAGAGTGAGAGAAGATACAAAAGTTAAAATAAGAGAGAAAATGTTAAGTGGAAACAGAAGTAGGCTACTTTGGCTTTGTGTGAAGGAAAGTAATGTAAAAGTCTGAAAAGAGAGCTTGGAGTCATTCTAAAGGAAGAAACCTGGTTTTTACTAGCTCTGCAGTCAGGGGAACCTAGCTTCAGATACTGCTACCTATGTGACCTTAGGTAGGTCATGTAAGCTCCTTGGACTTCAGTTTCTTCATTGAAATACAAGGGGGTTGGGCTAGATGGTCTCTGAAGTCACTTTTAGATCTAGTTCTGTGACTTAAAGGCCAAAAAAGGGAGCAGTCACCAAGCATTTAATACCAGGTACTCTGCTAAATGATGAGGTTACAAAAAAAGACAAAAAATTGTTGCTTTTTCAAAGAGCTCACAGTTTGAGAAAGATAAAAGGTCAAACAACTGTATAAACAAAATATGTAAAGAATAAATTGAAGATAATCAACAGAGGGAAGGCTCTAGCATTAAAGGGGAATGGAAAAGACTTCTTCTAGAAGATAGGGTTTTCCTTGAGACTTAAAGGAATCCAAGAGGTGGAAATGAAGAGAAAGGAAATTCTAGCCAGGGAAAATGCACAGAAATGAAACATAGAATGTCTTATTTTTTCTTGGAACAGCCCAGGGCAGTAGTACTATTGTATTAAAATATATGGAGGAGTTGGGGTGCAGTGTATAAAGTGTGAGAAAACTGGAAGCTTAGGAGAGAGCCAGATTGTGAAGGGCTTTGAACACAAAAAACAGGATCAAAATAAACTAAAAAGAGAACTAGAGTAAAATTATGATAAAGAAGTCATTCACTGTCTTGTGGCGAGTGTTGGGAGGCTATTGTCAGTGGAGAGCAGAGTGTCTTGGCATAAAATGTAAGAAGATTGGAAAATCGAAGGTCAAGTTATAAAGGTCTTTGCTAACAGAGCATTTTATATTTGATCATGTCAGTGATAGAGAAATATTATTGAATAGTGGGGTAACGTAGTGGCATGTGTTTTAGGATCAATTTGATGAATGGAGAGACTTGATAAATGGAGTTTGTGCTGCATTTGAGAAGCATCTACTACTGAAGCTTCTTGATTTGGGAATAATAAAGTGAGGTGTATAGGGATAACCTAATGGCAAGATGGGTTGGAGAGGGCAAAGACTATAGTCGAAGACTAATTATGAAGCTGTGATCATAAAGAAGTGATAGATGTATGAGAGATGTGGAGGTAAAATTACCAAGTATTGGGCATCTGATAAAATTTATGGAGTGAAAGAAAGATGAAGCAAAGATGACTCCCGGTGTGTGAACCTGGGTAACTAGAAGGGTGGTCCTGAGCTGCTAATCCTGCTCTCTAGATAGTCCCTCTCTCTCCACTGTCTCTTTTGGTTACAACCAACTGTTCCTGAAGAAAGTCACAATACAAGATTTTATTTTATTCATAAAAAGTTGTGGTGCATAATCTTAAGCAGAACTTTACTACTTGACATTTCCATTGAATTTTATTGACTTCCTTTTTTTATTCCCCAGAGTAAGCTTTGAAACCCTTTTCCAAAACACCTCCTTATCCACCCAAATTACCTCCCTGCTCAAATTATAGTAGATCACTTAGATTTGGAATGGCTCTATGGTATGTTGGGAAGAGCTTTGGATCTGAAGAGCCATGATAAAATTCTGCCTTTGATCTAGTTAATGCTTTGGTTAACTTAACTTTAGTTTCTTCATTTGTAAAATGGGACATTTTCAATTAATTTAACAGCTCTTTGTACTTTATAATCTGTCCTGACTACAGTCACATCCATGCAAGAGAATCATAAAGTTGAGGCGGCATTATTTTCAAAAAAGATGTTTTTTACCTTTTAAAGCTGCCAGGGTTAAGAAAAAAAGCTACTTCATTTGTGCAATAGAAGAAACAAACTGATTTCTAAATACATGGGCTTCTTGAGAGACTGTTTTCCTTAATAGATAATCACAATAGAAATTTTTTCTTCTGTTAATTGGTTTAGGTTTTGTCATTGCTCTGCCTTATTTTCTTTTTTCTTCCCCCCCCCCCCCACATAGCTAATGGTTATAGTCAAAGAGATTGTATGTGTAAAGTACTTTGCAAACTATAAAGAACCATGTAAACGATACCTGTTATTACTATAAGAGCTTCCATCACAGAAAGTATTGAAACCTTGCAATGTATTCTCTTTGAGCCTATTTCTTTTATTCCTCAAAACTTCTGTATCATAATTTAATCTCTCCTTGTCATCTGGTCATAAAAGAAGTTATTGTGTTTATGACAAATTCTTGATCCTAATGTAAAAGAATGAAAATTAAAATGTTGTTAGAATCAAATCAGTTTAATAACCAATCTTGGTACCAGAGAAAAGAGGAAGAAACATGCTTTTCCCCTGTTAATATATGAGGAAGGGGGAGACAGTGGGTATAGTGTTGTGCATATTTTGTCAGAGATAGTTTCCTTGTGCTTAGAGTTTAGCTTACATTTTTGGGATGAGTCAAATGTTTTATATATATATATATGTTACATATACAAATCCACAAAATATATAGAAATTAAACACTGAACTAGTGATATAATCTCTTAGTGATCTAGCTAATTCTCTTAACACTAACTTGCAGGGGCAGCTAGGTGGCGCAGTGGATAGAGCACCAGCCTTGAATTCAGGAGGACCCGAGTTCAAATCTGCTCTCAGACACTTAACACTTCCTAGCTGTGTGACCCTGGGCAAGTCACTTAACCCTAGCCTCAGGGGAGGAAAAAAAATTTGGTGCCAGCCTTCATTGGTTTGAATTTCCTCATGGAAAAAGTTCTACAAAACAGTGAAGTTAGAATACCAGTACCAAAAAAAATTACTAATTGAGGGAGATAGGAATCTACCTATACTTAATGTTTTTGCTTTCATTCTATCCACTTTTTTTTTTTAAACTAACCAAAATATACTTCCTTGCAATCCACCTTCCACTTCTCTGTTGAAAAAGAAAGACAAAACCCTTGTAACAAATATGCATGGTCAAACAAAACATTTGGCCATGCCCAAAATGTGTCCTTTAGTATATCACCTCTCTGAGATCTAGATGTGTATATAAACAGCATGAGAATCCTGGAATTGTGGTTGGTCATTATGTTGATATATAGTCAATATGTCATTACATTTTTCTAAGTTGTTTGTTACTGTCTTTCTTTTTGCTTGTATTGGTACCTTGGCACTTGGTATAATGCTTGGCATGTTTAGTAAGTGTGTTTCCTAATTTATAATATTGGATAAATTGTTCTTCTGGTTTTGTTCACCACTTCAGTTTATATAAATTCTAGGAAATCTTCACAGGTTTCCTCTAAAACCTTATCCTTCATTATTTCTTTCAACACAATAGTATTTCATCACATTCATATATATTACTTTTTGTTTAGCTTTCCCCAGTTGATGAGCACCTTCTTTCTTTTCACTTCTTTGCCACCTTAGAGATATTATTAACTATTTTTTGTACATATTGTTTCTTTCCCTTTGCCTTTTTTAAAAATCTTTTTGGCAGTACAGACAATAATGGTGTATAAATTGTACTCTTTAGGCATAATTCTAAATTGCTTTCCAGAATTGTTGGACTAATATATAGATATATAATTTCACTGAGCATGAATATACCTGTTTTCCTGTAGTTCTTCTAACATTGCTTATTTTTGTTTTTTGTCGACTTTGCTGCCAAATTGGTGAGGTGAGATTAAATCTGAGAGATGCTTTAATTTGCATTTTTCCAACTATTAGTTGTTTAGAACATTTTTCTATGTGGCAATTAATTATATGAATTTCTGGATTATGGATAAAATTTTTGAAAATTGAAAATTTGAAAATTGTCTGTTGTAGATAGAGCAACAGCCCTGAAATCGGAAGGATCTGAGTTCAAATTTGAACTCAGTCACTTGACACTTCCTGGCTGTGTGATTTCAGGGGGGGAAATTGTTCATATTCTTTAATTACTTTTCAGTAGGGAATGGCTCTTATCCTTGTACATGTGAATCAATTCCTTATATATCTTAGAAATGAGACCTTTTTAAAGAAACTTACAACCTACATTTTTTCCCATTTTTCATCTAATTTGTTTTGTTTGTGCAGAATCTTTTTAATTCTATGTAATTAAAATGATCCCTTTTTTTGTTTGTTTGTTCTTTATGCTCCTTATATTAATCTCTTCTCCTATCTTTAAATCTGGAGGGTAATTTCTTCCTTGCTTCTATGGTTTGTTCATGATGTTATCCATTATGTCGAAGTCATGTACTTATTTGGGGCTTATCTTGGCATGAGATGTTGGTCTATACCTAACTACTGTATACCAAGATAAGCCCCAAGATAAGATATGACTGCTTCCCAATTAGTCCAGCAGATTTTGTGAAATAATAAACTATTTGGGTTTATCAAAAGGGCAGGGGCAGCTAGGTGGCACAGTGGATAGAGAGCATAGGGCTTGGAAATCAGGAAGACAAGAGAACAGCTCTGCCCTCACACACTAGCTCTGTAACCTTGGGCAAGTCAATTAACATTTGTCTCATTTCCTTTATCTGTAAAAGGAGGAATAATAAAAGCACCTACTTCCCAGGGTTGTTATAAGGATCTAATTTGAAATAATAATTGTAAAATGTTTTGCACAGTCACTGGCAAATAGTAAACAACTATATAAATGTTAGATTATTTATTTATTAATTTTAAAATCACCACTATCAAACTAAAAGGTCTGTGTTTGTTTTCACAATTAGTGAATTGACATATTTTATCAGTGTCATAACATTAGATGATTGCTGCTTTGTAGCATAGTTTGAGTTTTAATATTCTTAGGTTCTGTTTTGAGTGTTTTTGCATTATTTCCCTTGAGATTCTTTAATATCTTTTGCTCTTTCAGATGAATTTTGATATTCTTCAGGCTCTATAAAGCAATCCTTTGGTGATTTGACTTGAATGACATCAAATAAGTAAATTAATTTAGGTAGTATTTTAATTTTTATTATATTGGCATAACCTACTTATGAGCAATTTATTTCTAGTAGAATTTACATCTATTTGTGTAAAGAGTATTTTGTGGTTCTATTCATTTAATTCTTATATATCTCTTAGAAAGTAGACTCCTCCAAATTTTATAGATTCTGTAGTTCTTTTGAATGAAATAACTTTTTTTTTCCCTTTTCCTGATGGATTTTATTGGTAATATATAGAAATGTTGATGATTTATGTGGTTTTATTTTTTTTTATCTGTCAACATTGCTGCAGTTACTGTTTCATTTTATATTTTAGTTGACTCAGTTTTTCTCAATAAACCACCATCTTTACCAAAAAAAATTTGTTCTTTTTAGTTATTCCCTCAATTTCTTTATCTTGTCTTATTGCTATAGCTAGCATTTCTAATATTGAAAAGTGGTGGTGCAGCTAGGTAGAGCAGTGGATAGAGCACCAGCCTTGAATTCAGGAGGACCAGAGTTCAAATCTGGTCTCAGATACTTTATACTTCCTAGCTGTGTGACCCTAGGCAAGTCACTTAACCCCAGCCTTCCAAAAAAAAAAAAAAAAAAAAGTGGTGATGGTATTATTGGGTGTCTGAGCTTTACCCCTGATCTTAATGGAAAGACCTCTAATTTATTCCCTTTATATATGATTCTAGCTCCTGGTTTTAAATAGAAATTATATAAAAGAAAGATCTGTTCGTTCCAGTATGAGATAAATGTTGTCAAAAGCTTTTTCTGCATTTATTGATATAAATGACATGATTTTGGTTGGTTTTGTTATTTTATATAAGTATAAGCTGGTCAGTCATAGACCTATATTAGATATCATTTTTATTGTATTGTATTCCTTAAAAGATTTGCTTAATTTATTTGTTTTTCCACATTTGTGGAAGCACACTGTGCTGATTCAGTACATGACTAATTTTTATGATGGCGCTATACTCAGCAGTGATATTATAATGGTTTCTTTGATAATATTTTACTTTAAATGTTTGCTCAGTATTCATTAGGGATATTGTTGGTTTCTTATTTTGATACTTCCTTTTTTTTATATAAACACCATATTTGATTCATATGAGGATCATGGTAAGACTTCCCCTTCTTTTTTCCCAAACAGCTTATATAGTGTTAGAATTTTTTTTTTTAAATAAAAATGAGTGATAGGATTCAGCTATAAATCTATTTGGTTTCACGGTTTTTCTGTTTGATAGCTCATTTATGGTCTTTTCAGTTTCTTTTTCTGAGATTGGCTTATTTAAATCCACTGTTTGTTGCTCTATTAATCTTGACATTTTACATTTTTGTAAAAATTCATCCATTTCATTTAGATTTTCAGTGCATTGACATATCATCAAATAATAATAGTGTATAATCATTTGTCGTGATTTTACCTTTCCTATTTTTTGATGCTGCTAATTGATTTTCCTTTTTGAAAATCAAATTAACTAATGGTTCATATATTATTACTTACTTTTAAAACAGTTTGTTTTATTTATTTTTCCTTTTAAGTTTTGTTGCTCTCTTTTGTGATTTTCAGGATTTTTATTTGGGCTTAATTGATTTTTTTTTCTAAAAAAATTTAAGTGTAAGGGCAGCTAGGTGGCGCAGTGGATAGAAGCACCAGCCTTGAATTCAGGAGGACTAGAGTTCAAATTTGGTCTCAGACACTTAACATTTCCTAGCTGTGTGACCCTGGGCAAGTTACTTAACCCCAGCCTCAGGGGAAAAAAAAAATTGTCATTCTCCATTTGTTGATTAGTTCTTTCCTTTTTATTGATCAAAGTGTTTAGGGATAGAAAATTTTCCTTAACAACTACATTGACTACATTCTAAACATGCAACTTGTTACACATAGTATATCATTGTTGTAATCTTTAATGAAATTATTTTTCTAAAAATTTTTTTGATCTCCCAGTTTTTTAGGATTAAGTTATTTAGTTTTTAATTTTTAATAATTTCTTCAGCAGCTCTGTTTTTGACATCATTTTTATTGTATCGTATTCCTTAAAAGATTTGCTTAATTTATTTGTTTTTCCACATTTGGGGAATCACTGTCCTCCAGTACATGACTAATTTTTATGATGGTGCTATACTCAGGGGAGAAATACATGTTTCTTTCATTTCCCACTTAATCATTTATAACATGATATAACAACTAAGTTTTCTAAAAAACTTTCAGGTCTTTAACTTCTTTTAGATTTAGGTTTTTTTTTTTTTTTTCATTAGATTTATTTAGGTTCAAAAGTATTAAATAGAGAACCCCCACTACAATATTTTTATCATCAATTTCTCCTTATAACTTAGTTGAATAGGAACAGCCCAGGCAGCAGAACTAGACTGAATGGCCCCACTCATCCGCCTGGTCATTCTTAGTGAGGCTTTGCCCTGGTCTCAAGGACAAAAATTAGGGGAGTGGAATTTGGAACTGGGAAGATTTAAAGCTGATGAATTTCAGGAGAGCAAGTTGGGATGTGTGTGTGGGGGGGGAGGAGATCTTTGCACACATTGTGAACTTGACTGATTCCAGAAGCTGGATTCTTTGCCATTTAGTGCAAATATGTTTAATATTTATATTATGTGTTGTACCTTTCAGCATAATGTATTCCCTTATTTATTTCTTTTAATTAAATCTGTTTTGGCTGATACCTTGAGGTCATAATTGCTACCAGTGCCTTTTTAAAAACCTTAGCTGAAATATAATATATTTGCTTCAATTCTTTAAACTCTGAATCTTCATATCTTAAACGTGCTTCTTGAAAGCCCTTTACTCTTTGTCTAATTCTGCTGTCTAATCTGAACTGTTGTCTTTCCTTTTATGGGCAGATCCATCCCATTCACAATTATGATCACTATTTATCTCCCTCCATTCTATTCTTTTGTCTTCCACTTTAATGAAGAAGATAGTAAGCAAGAAATAGCAATATGCTTTAGGTTTATTGCAGTCTGCTTCTGTTCCCTTTGTTCAAAGCCCAATCATAAGTTCTTGCCTGTTAATCTCTTTTATATCTTTTTCTGGAGTCTTGTTGTTTTGGGATTAATTCCTTAGCCTGTTCTCCTACTTAATCTCCCTTACTTTCTTTCACTCTTTCCCTCCTGCTTTCTTACTAAATGAAACCTATTTCTGATCTTTTGTAAATATGCTTTCCTTTTTTGACCAATGTTGATGAAAAAAAGATGTCATTCTCCATCACTCTTTCCATGTTGTATAGTCTTCTTTTTGTGCAGATCAATTATGTGAAATAATTTTCCTTGCCTTAATTCTTATGCAGTATACCCCAATTACATTTATTTTTTTTTAACCTTTTTCTTTCTTCTTTTAAGCTCATCATAATACAACAGCAGCTCTCCTTGGCTCTTTTATTAGACTCCCTTTATAATCTTTGATGATATGGTTTGAAGGAAATATATTATAATAATCTTATTTTAAAATGTAAATAATTCATTCTTGTTTAGTTTCTTATTTCTTACTTGTATTTTTAATTTGCATCTTGACTTATATTTATTCTTGACTCTGTTCTTTTCATCAAGATTGCTTGGAAGTTCTCACTTTAATTAAAGTTTCATTTTTTTCCTCCTGTAGGATATTATTTTTGGGTAAGGTATTCTTTACTGTAAGCCTGTATATTTTGCCTTCTGGAAAATCACATTCTAAGATCTTTTTGACTATATAAGTGTGACTGCCAGATCCTGCATGCTTCTGACTAAGTCTGTGGTACTCATAGGAAGTTAGGAAGTAGAAATGAAAAGGGAGAACCTTGAAGAGCAGCTGATGAAAATGCTGGAGATGGAATACAATAAAAATTAGGAGGTAGAGTACAGTATGTGAGGAACAAGATTTATTTCAGAAAGTGACTGGTAGATTCTTTCTGCTTTCTCTTTGTCACATAGTTCTGAAAAATTTGGGTAGTTTTCTTTAATGATTTCTTGAAATATTATGTTAGAGATTTATATATTTATCTTTTATTGATGACTGTCAGATAGTCCCATTGCTTCTTAAATGCTTTCAACTTGATTACTTTCTGAAACAGTAATTTTTGATATGGGATGTTTTAGTTTTCTTCTTTCTTCAATTTTTTGGCTTTGTTTTGATATTTTTTATGATGTCATGGTGGGCACCTTTCACAGTTTTAAGAAATTGATTCCCTTGATATTTTTGATGTTTTCTTCTTTCAGATGAATTGTTATTTTTTGTTTTTTTTAGCTTTGTAAAATCACACTGAATAAATAGATTAATTTAGTTTGAATTACAATTTTTATTATACTGACTTGTCCTATTCATGAGCAGTATTTTCCCAGTTGTTTAAATCTGATGTTATTTGTGTGAAAAGTATTTTACAGTTGTGTTCATATGGTTTCTGGGTTTGTCTTGGTAGGTAGATTCCAATGTATTTTATATAGTCTACAGTTATTTTAAATGGAATTTCTCTTGTTGCTGGACAGTTGATAATATAGAGAAATGTTGTTTTTATGGGTTTATCTTGTATCTTGCTACTTTGCTAAAATTGTTAATTATTTTAAGTAGTTTTTTATTTGATTCTCTAGGATTGTCTAAGGGTAATATTGTATCTTTTACATTGATAGCTTTGTTTCTTCATTGCCTATTCTAATTCCTTTAATTTCTTGTTCTTATATTTCTATAGCTAATTTATCTCATCCAGTATTAATAATAGAGATGATAATGAGCATCCTTATACATCCAATACGATTTGGGAAGACTTCTTTGTATCTTATGCCTTTTATAGTTAATACTTTGATACTTTATAACAACTCCATTTATTTGTATGCTCTCTAATGTTTTTAGTAGAAATGGATGTTATATTTTGTCAAAAGTCTTTTCTGCATCTATTCAGTTAAATATGGTTTCTGTTGATTTTGTTATTAATATGGTCAGTTATATTGATGGTTTTCCTAATGTTGAATCAACTCGTATTCCTTGTATAAAACCACCCGATCATAGTATGTGATCCTTGAGATATATTGCTGTAATTTCTTTGCTAGTATTTTATTTAATTTTTTTGCATCAGTATTCATTAGGGAAATTGGTCTACTTTCCCCCCTGTGTTTTAGCTCTTCCTGGTTTAGGTTTTAACCTAAATTTTTTTTTTTTTGTTGTTGTTGTTGTTGTTGTTGTTGTTGTTGTTGTAAAAGCAATTTGGTAGACTCCCAGTTCACCTATTTTTTTTTTTTTTAATAGTCTATATAGTATTTCTTTAAATGATTTGTAAATTTTGCCTATGACTCCATCTGGTCTTGAACATTTTTTCTTATGAAATTCATTGATAGTTTGTGTAATTTCTTTTTCTAAGATTGAATTATTTAAGCATTTTATATCTTCTGTTGATTTAGGTAATTTATACTTTTGTAGATATTCACCTATTTCTTAGAGATTGTCAAATTTATTGGTATAAAATTGGACAAAATATCTCCTAACAATTGCTTTAATTTCCTCTTCATTGGTAGTGAATTAACCCCTTTCATTTTTGATAGCTTTCTCACTTTTTTATTTATTTATTTATATTAATTTTTATGATTATAACATTTTCTTTGACAGTACATATGCATAGGTAATTTTTTTTTTTACAACATTATCCCTTGTACTCCCTTCTGTTCTGAATTTTTCCCCTCTTTCCCTCCATCCCCTTCCCTAGATGGCAGGCATTCCCATACATATTAAATATCTTATAATATATCCTGGGTACAATATATATGTACAGAACCGAATTTTGTTGTTGTTGCAAAGGAAGGATTGTATTCAGAAGGTAAAAATAATCTGGGAAGAAAAACAAAACAAAACTAAAAAAAAAAAAATGCTCACAGTTTACACTCATTTCCCGGTGTTCCTTTTCTGGGTGTAGTTGTTTCTGTCCATCATTGATCAATTGGAATTGGATTAGCTCTTCTCTATGTCGAAGATATCAACTTCCATCAGAATACATCCTCATACAGTATCATTGTTGAAGTGTATAATGATCTTCTGGTTCTGTTCGTTTCACTTAGCATCAGTTGATGTAAGTCTCTCCAAGCCTCTCTGTATTCTTCCTGTTGGTCATTTCTTACAGAATAATAATATTCCATAACATTCATATACCGTAATTTACCCAACCATTCTCCAATTGATGGACATCCATTCATTTTCCAGTTTCTAGTCACTATGAAAAGGGCTGCCACAAACATTTTGGCACATACAGGTCCCTTTCCCTTCTTTAGTATTTCCTTGGGATATAAGCCCAGTAGTAGCACTGCTGGGTCAAAGGGTATGCACATTTTGATAACTTTTTGGGCCTAATTCCAGATTGCTCTCCAGAATGGTTGGATTCTTTCACAACTCCACCAACAATGCATCAGTGTCCCAGTTTTCCCACAGCCCCTCCAAATTCATCATTATTTGTTCCTGTCATCTTAGCCAATCTGACAGGTGTGTAATGATATCTCAGAATTGTCTTAATTTGCATTTCTCTGATCAATAGTGATTAGGAACGCTCTTTCATATGAGTGGAAATAGTTTTAATTTCATCATCTGAAAATTGTCTGTTCATATCCTTTGACCATTTATCAATTGGAGAATGGCTTGATTTCTTACAAATTAAAGTCAATTCTCTGTATATTTTGGAGATGAGGCCTTTATCAGAACCTTTAACTGTAAAAATGTTTTCCCAATTTGTTACTTCCCTTCTAATCTTGTTTGCATTAGTTTTGTTTGTGCAGAAACTTTTTAATTTGGTGTAATCAAAATGTTCTATTTTGTGATCAATAATGGTCTCTAGTTCTCCCTTGGACACAAACTCCTTCCTCCTCCACAAGTCTGAGAGGTAAACCATCCCATGTTCCTCCAATTTATTTATGATTTCATTCTTTATGCCTAAATCTTGGACCCATTTTGATCTTATCTTAGTATGTGGTGTTAAATGTGGGTCCATGCCTAGTTTCTGCCATGCTTTCTCACTTTTAATTTTATTAATCTCTTTTTTGATTTTTTTTTTTTTTTAGGATTGCAGTTTTGTGTTTAATTTAATTTATTTTATTTTATTTTAATTTAATTTAAATTAAATTTAAATCAGTTTAATTTAAAATTTGTTCTTTTGCATACCTAATTTATTGACCTGCTTTTTCTCTGTTTTATTAATAAGCAATTAGAGATATAAAAATTTCTCCTAAGTACTGCTCTGGGTGCATCCCATAAATTTTGATATATTTTGTCATTTTCTGTAGCGAGCTGTCGTCTCTAGAAGCTGCCGGATCGCTCTCTGGGAAGAGATCTGCTGTGTCTACTCAAATCTCTCAGACAGATTCTTCTTCCTGTAGTGAACCGTTGTCTCCAGGCAGTTGCTGTTAACTCTTGTCCTTAGAAGTGACTTCCCTTCCTGCAGAGAGCCCCATCAAGCCTGATGCAATGCAGAGTCTTTTCCTTGAATCCTGGCTCTGAATCTCCTCCAGCTCTTATCCTTCTCCAGGCAGACTCACTTTCCAGGCCCACTGTTGCTTTTTATCCTCCCAGAGAATGGGCGTGGGATAATGCAAGGGCTTCTGGGAAGAACCACTTCAGCCAATGGGCTTGCTCCTTCTATCAAGTCAACCTGAGTTCTCACCTTGTAATTGTCCAACCTGAATTCTCACCTTGTCACTATCCAGACAACCTCAGTTCTCACTTAGTAATCCTAACATCTCCCCCTTTCTTTTGATTTAGAATCATAGGACAGTCATGACCTTGAAACATAAATCCATCAATATGGGAAGTATTACAGATAATTACATAAATTACATAAGCACATAGTAACATAGTAATGTAACACATGCTAGAAGTATATAACATAATCATAATCAAATAATCATAAATTGAAAATTTATAAATGTCCATAAGTCCATTGTCCATTAGTCTCATCTTGTGTGAGGAAGTCCAATGATTCCTGCTGGTTTTTAAAGTTCTTTAACAGTCTTCTTATTATCCATGCTCTTTCAGTGTCAAATGTTTCTTAGATCTTCTCCTTTATTTTGAGGTCTTTCTCTTTTTCTGTCTCTCTCTGATGGACAAGGCGAATATGACTCGTTGGCACCCATCTGATTCCTTCTCCTGCTGAAGAAATACAAGCAAACCCTCTCCCCCAAGCAGTTAACCTATCTAATTACCTTCTATTTACCACTTTCTAAATCTCTTCTCATCATCTGGCAATTACATTGGAATTGTTTGCACTGGATACAGCCATGTTGGTTTAAAAGGCCTGTATTCTCCCCAAGTGTAATCCATTTTTGCAATCTGATTGCCTTTTGACTCACTTATCAGGTAATCCCTTTCTGCCATGTGATTGCTTTTCTGCTGGTTGATTAAATCAGAGTCCTGGCCTTCTAAAGGTTCTTTGGATGTAACATCAGCTGCCATCATGCCCAAGTCTTTTTTGCCTGGGGCCCTGGACCTGGGCCCCTCATCCCATTTCCCTGAATTATTCTACACTCTGATGCCCAATGGAGTCCTCTATTGCATTTTGGACATGGGGTTTTAGGTCTTCTTTCACCCTGTCTTCTCACTGTATCTTCATACCTACACTGAGCTCTTAGATGCCCAATTTTTCCACATTGAAAACATCACCGAGTTTCTCTAGAAGTCCCTTGCCAGGAGGGACCCTGCCTTTCCACATTCATCATTGTCCGGGTATAAAAAGCATTTGTTTCCACTGTAGCACAGCGTCTTATGATCTCCTCTAAAGGAGCATCTTTGTCTAATCCCCATATAATTCTTTTGCAAATCTCATTGGCATTTTCCTTAGCCAGATGTCTGGTCATTATTTCTGTAGCTGCATTTTCTCCAATAGTTCTTTTGACAGCAGTTTGCAAACGTCCCACAAAATCTGCAAAAGGTTCATTGGGACCTTGCTGTATTTTAGTGAAAGCCTCTCCACGATCTTTCTGTCCAGGGAGGACACCCCAAGCTTTTATTGCAGCCTTAGCAATTTGTTCATATATTGTCATGGTATAATTAATCTGTTCCGAATTCTCTCCATACTGACCTTCACCAGCTAAGTGCTCAAAAGTGAATTGTGTGTTAACTCCTATTTCCAAATTGCATCTGACTTGAATTTTACATAATTCATGAAATTCCGCAAGCCATAATAAATTTTCTCCAGGTTCCAGACATGTCCTTGCTATGGATTTCCAATCATTTGGGGTTAGGACTTCATAAGACAAACCATCTAGTAACATTTTGACATAAGCTGATGTAGCCCCATAAAGGGTACAACCTTTTTTCAAATCCTTAATTTTATTCAAATCTAAAGGTGCATATCTTCTCCTTTTTTTACCTACAGAGTCAATCTCTTCAATCACAGGATATGCATGTATAAAATCACTTATATCCTGTCCTTCTCTCTTAGCTTTAACCAATGCTTTTTCTAATCTTGTCATAGGCTTAGGCTGCTTCACAGGCAATTCTGTTTGTGTTTCTGCCTCTTCCTCTCCTCCTTCTTGCTCCACCCCTGAAGGGTTAATTGAGGGAGGAGATGGGAGGTGCTCCTGTTGCTGTTGCTCAGAATTGTACTTAACTTCATTGTTATCTGATTCATCCTTTTCACCTAGTTTAGTTGACACTTCCCCATTTTGCTCCTTCATCTCTTCCTTTAGAATAACATTTTTTAAAGCCATTTGGATTAAATTGTAGGTATGAATTGTATCTTTGGAAACTGAGTTTGGTCTGGAACCAAAGGGTAAAATGTCACAAAGGTAATTGTACTGTTCACCTAATTGCTCTCCTACTAATTTCCACTCATCTGGATCCAATTCTTCTTCCAGAGAAAAAGAAGGACATATGACCTTCACAGTTCTTAAAAGTTCAGTAATCTCCTCTAAAATTATAATCAAGCCTTGGCTTTTCATAACCTTGATGATGCTCTCTAAACATTTTCCTTGAACAGAAGGTGTTTGCCCCATTTCACTATAAGAGATTGCTGGTTTAGCCCTTAACAAGTTCCTTATTTATCTATTAGCACGCTCACTTAATCTTTAACAAAGTTTCCTCGTTACTCACGGTTCTGGGTCAGAGAGACTGAGATCTAGATCGGAAGCTTTTCCACTGGAATCAGGACCGTGTCTGTCCCTGTTCGGGTGCCAAATTGCGAAGGTCTGGTCTAGCTCCTCTTGTCAGGATAAGCAAAAGTCCTTGCCCCACGTTGGGCGCCAAATGCAACGAGCTGTCGTCTCTAGAAGCTGCCGGATAGCTCTCTGGGAAGAGATCTGCTGTGTCTACTCAAATCTCTCAGACAGATTCTTCTTCCTGTAGTGAACCGTTGTCTCCAGGCAGTTGCTGTTAACTCTTGTCCTTAGAAGTGACTTCCCTTCCTGCAGAGAGCCCCGTCAAGCCTGATGCAATGCAGAGTCTTTTCCTTGAATCCTGGCTCTGAATCTCCTCCAGCTCTTATCCTTCTCCAGGCAGACTCACTTTCCAGGCCCACTGTTGCTTTTTATCCTCCCAGAGAATGGGCGTGGGATAATGCAAGGGCTTCTGGGAAGAACCACTTCAGCCAATGGGCTTGCTCCTTCTATCAAGTCAACCTGAGTTCTCACCTTGTAATTGTCCAACCTGAATTCTCACCTTGTCACTATCCAGACAACCTCAGTTCTCACTTAGTAATCCTAACAATTTTCATTAATGAAATTATTGATTTTTCTGATTTATTTTTTGACCCATTCATTTTAAGGGTTAGATTATTTAATTTCTAATTATTTTTAATCTATTGTCTATCATTGAATGTAATTTTTTTCCCATTATGATCTGAAAAAGATGCATTTTCTACTTCTGGTTTTCTACATTTGATTGTGAGATTTTTATATCTTAAAATATCTATTTTTGTGCAAGTGCCATATACTGTTGAGAAAAGGTATATTCCTTTCTATATAGTTTTCTTTAGAGATCTATTATCTCTACCTTTTCCAGAGTTTTATTCACCTCCTTAATTTCTTTTTTGTTTATTTTTGGTTAGATTTATTTAGTTAAGGGGACGGGAGATTTTGGGTCCTCCATTACTATAGTTTTATTACCTATTATATTACTCATTTAACATCTTTAAAAATTTAGATGCTATGCTATTTTGGTATATATATCTATTATTGATATAGCTTGATTGTGATACCTTTCAGCCAGATATAGTTTCCTTCCTTATATATCTCTTTCACTTAGATCTTTTTTGCTTTTGCTTTGTCAATTGCTACCCCTTCTTTCTTTGCTTCAGTTGAAGCATAATAGACTCTGATCCAGCCCCTTACCTTTTCTCTGTGTGTATCCCTCTGCTTTAAATGTGTTTCTTATAAACAGCATATTGTAGGATTTTGCTTTTTAATCCATGCTGCTATGTACTTTTTTGGGGGCTGGGATGAGTTCATTCCATTCATATTTATAGTTGTAATAATAACCGCCTGGGTATTTTCTTTCAATGCTATTTCCCCCTTATTTATCTCACTCCTTTCTCTTTCCCTAAACTTTTCCTACTCACAAGTATTTTAATTTTGATTATTACTTTCCCTACTCTTACTTCTCTTTTATCACTTTCTTTTCCCTTTGTATTGTTCCCATCTCGTTTTACTTCCTTATAGGGAAAGATAGATTTCTATATCTGTCTGAGAGTATGTTATTCTCTTTTTGAGCCAATTTTGATGAGAGTGGGGTTTAAGCTTTGCCTCTTATTCTTTCATCTTCCTCTCTATTATAACATCTTTTTCATTCCTCTTTTATGCAGGATAATTGACCCTATTCAATTTCTTCTCTCCTTCCTGTATGGTTTTTCTTATCCCTTTATTTTTAGGGGGGGGGTTTATCATCCCATCAAAGTACCTTACATCCATATTCTCTGTCTATATATTTCTGCTAATTTCTATTGTAGTAATAAAGTTCTTAAGAGTTACAAAAATATTGCCATATAGAAATTTAATCAGTTTAATTAACCTTATTGAATTTCTTGTATTTTCTTTTTTTTATTTCTTTTTAACCTTTTTATGTCTCCCTTGAATCTTTTATGTGAAGGTCAAACTTTGCATTCAACTCTCATCTTTTAATTAGTGTTGTTGGAAAGTCCTCTATTTTATGTAATGCTTATATTTTTCTCTGAAAGATTTTTTTCAGTTTTGCTGGATAGGTAGGTTGTAATTGGTTGTAATTCTTTATCTTCTGATTTTTCACATTGTAAGCTTTTTTTTTTGTTGTTTTGTTTTGTTTTTTGTTTTAACATGTCAATTACTGTGTAATCCTGACTATAGTTCTGCCATATTTTAATTGTTTCTTTTTGGTTACCTGTAAAACTTTATTCTTGATCTGTGAGCTCTGCAATTTGGTTGTTTTCATATTAGGATCTCTTTCAGGCAGTTATTGGTAAATTCTTTCAATTTCTGTTTTTCCTTCTAGTTCTTACATTTCAGGATAGTTTTATTTGATAATTTCCTGAAAGATATTTTACAAGAACTTTGATTAGGTAGGCCAGTAAGTCTTTTATTATCTCTTTATGGGAGTATTTTCTAGGTTAGTTATTCTTCTAATGAGAAATTTCACATTTTCTCCCATTTTACTTTTTTGGTTTTGTTTTATTGTATCTTCATGTCTCATAGAATCACTAGTTCATACTTGCTCAATTCTGATTTTCAAGGAATTATTTTCTGCAGTGAGTTTTTGTATTTCATTTTCCATTTGGCCAGTGCTATTTTTTGGGGTAGTTATTTTCCTTGGTAAATTTTTGCATAACTTTCCCCATACTATTGACTAGTTTTTAGTGAATGTTTTGCTTTACACTCATTTCTTTCCCCAATTTTCATTTTAAAAAACTTTAATGTTCTTTCAGGAATTCTTTTTTTGTTTGAGATTAAATTACATTTTTCTTTTGAGGCTTAATATGTATCAATTTTGATTCTGTTTTCTAAGTTTATTCCTTGATTGTCCATATCACCAGAGTAATTTTCTGTAGTTAAATTATTTTTATTTGTTTTTATTTTTTCTCATTTTCTTCTGATTATTTTTGTCACTTGGTGTTTTTATATGAGAGTTGGGCTTAAGTCCTGTACTGTCCCAAGCTTTTCATGTTAGGAGCTTAAGGTCTTACTGCTGACTTAAACTGGGCTTTAAGGCTTAGCCTCTTGTTTTCACTGGAGTTTAGGTTATCTTTGTAGCATGTCCTGTAAGTATGTGGCCCTCTCCCTGTTAGCCTCTCTTGGATGTGAGATTCTGATGGGTTGCTATGATAATGGAGTCTTTCAGGTGACTGGCCCTGGAGGAGGATTCCCCTTGATGGTCTGCCCTGGGGAGCTAAGATTTGTTGATGGTTTGCTATGGAAACAACACCTCTCTGCTGGCATGCTCCTGGGACCATTTATTAATTCTGGGTCTAAGCTTCACTACTGGTCAGCAATGGGGTCATGGCTTTGCTGGGGATTTGTTGGGGGGTAGGGTTGATAGGGTGGGACCTTTCTGGACTGCTCAGACTGCTGATTTTCCTAGGGGCTGCTAGTTTACCAGAGGATGGGGCATTGCTAATGGATTGCCCTGGTCTTGGAGCCTTGCTGTAGACCTCTTCTTGTGAGGTTGACTGTTGCTGCTGCTCTTAGACTTCATATGTTTTTTCTACAGTTGATATCTGTACTTGCTCTTTGCACAAGATCAAGACTCTGTTTGCCAGATCTGGGACCTCTCTTTGCCCTATTGAACAACTGCTAGCTCTCATCTATTACGTGTGCTGGAAGGCTTCATGTTTCACAGCATACTTCTGTCCAGATTTGGTTCATTGTCCACCAACTTCTCTAATCTTTGTCCTATTACTTATACTTACTTGTACCTTCAAAAAAACAAACTGATTTTTTTCCCTTTGGATTTTTTGGTAATGATGTTTCTTTGTTGAAAGTTGGGCTATACTGCTTCCTCTTTCATCAAATTGGATCAAATTCCCTTGTGATCTACTTCCCTGTACTTATTGATTTACTGTAACTGTTCCCTGAAGAGTCATTGATGACTGGATTTTAAAAAATTGAAATAATGAATTTATTTTAAAAAAAACATATGATACTTGTTGAATCTTTCACTTCTAGTAGACTGGGACTGCCCTATGTTAGGTCTTCATTCCTTCATTAGTGTTTGGTCTTTATAATTTTGCTATATGTACTTTGGAGTTTTTGATGTGTAGTTCTTTCCATATAGTGCTATAGTTATTATATTTATTGTTTTCTTGGCTATGCTTCTTTCATTTTTAATGAGTTCATATAGATCTTTCCATGATTCTCTGTCCTCCATTCTCCCCCCCCCCCCTTTTTTTTTCTCTTTCTCTTTTTAAAAACAACACAGTAATACTCTATTGGGTGCCCAAATGGCACAGTGGATAGAGGGCTGGACCTGCAGTCAGGAAAACTTGAGTTCCAATCCAGCTTCAGATATTACTAGCTATGTGTGATCCTGGACAAGAATCTTGTTTGCTATAAGTTTCTTCATCTGTAAAATCAACAGGGGAAGAAAATGGCAGAAATCTCAAATGGGTTCACAAAGAGTCAGATGTGACTGAAAACCAACTAAATAACAACATTCTTAAATTCATGTGCCATAAATGGTTTAAATATTCTCCATTTAATGAACATCTACTTTCTTCCCAGATATTTTATACATTTTGTAGTTATTTGGAATGGGATTTTCTTTTCTATTTTTGCTTCTAGGATTTTGTTATTAAATGTAAATTCTGTGGATTTTGAGGATTTATTTTGTAGTCTGCAACTTTGCTGAAGCTATTGTCTCAGTTTATTTGCTGATTGCCTAGAAATTACCATCCTATCATCAGCAAATAAGGATAAATTTATCTCTTCTTTACATGTATTTCTTTCTTTAATTTCTTTTTCTTGTCTTATTGCTATTGCTAGAATTTGCAGAACTGATTCAAATAACAATTGGGAGACTGAATATCGTTGCTTTTCTCCAGTCTTTATTGGGAAAGGTTTTTAGCATATTACCATTGCATATAATACTTATTTTTAGTTTTAAATTTTTTTATGATGTTAAAAAAGTTTCTTCTATGTATATACTTTGTTACATATTTAGAATAAAAGTTATATAAATTTATGAAAGGGTATTGAGATCATGTGGGATTTTTTTTAAATTTTGGTTTTAATTCTGATTGTTTTTACCAATATTGAGCCATTGTTGCATTGCTAATAAAAATCTCACTAGGTCAAAAATGATTCTTGGATAAATCATTGTAGTCTGATAGGGATTTTGTTTAAAATTTTTTTTGAGATATTGTTCATTATATATTTTCTTTCCATTTCTATAGTTTTCTTTCTGTATTTTGTCTTTCCTTGTTTTAGGTATTAGAGCTTTATTTGTCTCAAAAAAAAAGATTCTAGTAGTGTTCTTTTTACAATAATTTTTTGTGTGGGTACTGATTATTCTTTAAAAGTTGCATAAACTTCTGTGAATACATCAGGTTTAGGAGTTTTTCTTTAGTAGTTTCTTTATAGCTAGATCTATTTTCTTTTCTGAGATTTCTTCTTAGGATATCTAGCTGGTATTTTATACTTTTGAAGATCCTCTTTTTCTTTTGTGTCCTCAGTTTTGTTAGCATGGACCTGTGCATTAATATGATTTGGTTATTCTTTTTATGTCTTATGGTGGTGTAATTTTATCTTGCAAATTTGCTATTTTATTGATTCCATTTTGTAACATCTTTTTAAACAGATTAGCTAAATAAAGATTTGTTAATTTTATTATTTAATAGAAACAACTTTTTGTTTTATTCATATTTTCTGTTTTTTGTTTCTAATTTATCTATTCCTCCAATAATCTCCTCTTTTTCTCTTTTGTTAAGATGTGTTTATAGTGATGTGATTTTCCCTTGAGGAGTACTTTACATGTATCCTAGAAAATTTGGTATGATGTTTTATCATATGCTTTGATCTGTATCCAGACTCATTGGTAATTTCCCTGTAGGTAGATAGCATTTTTTATTTTTTATTTTTTTTTAGTCCTTTGGAATTGTTTCAGATCATTACCTAAGTTATTCACATTTAATTATCATACATTTTTGCTATTACTGTTTCTGCTGATTTCATTTTGCATCAGTTATGTCTTTTCAGATTTTTCTGAAAGCATCCTGCTTGTCATTTCTTCTAGCACAGTAATATTCCATTATAATCATATACCATAAATTGTTTAGACATTCCCTAATTATGGGCATCCCTGCAATCTTCAGTTCTTAGCCACCATAAAAAAAGATGTTCTAAATATTTCTTTTCCTTTTTACATAGGTTATTTTCTTTTTTATTTTGATCTTGTTGGATACCTGCCTACAAGTGATGTTGCTAGGTTAGAGGGCATGTATAGTTTTATAGTCTTTCGGGCACGATTCCAAATTGTTCTCCACAATGGTTGGATCAATTTACATTTCTACCACCAGTTTTGCCACATCTTGTCCAACATTTGTCATTTTCCTTTTCTGTCATGTTAGCCACTTTGATGTGTGAGGTCATATCTCCGATTTGTTCTGCTTTGTATTTCTCTAATCAATAGTGATTTAGAGTATTTTTTCATTGATAGCTTTGATTTCTTCTGAAAACTGGCTATATATTCATATTATTTCACCATTTATCAATTGGGGAATGACTCATGATCTTATACATTTATCCATATTTGAGAAATGAGACCTATATCAGAGAAACTTGGTGTCAAAAATTTCCCCCAATTTTCTGTTTGTCTTAGATTAGATCTTGGTTGCATTGCTTTTATTTGTGAAAACTCTTTAATTTAATGTAATAAAAATTATCCTGAAATATTCTTTATATCTTATTGGGTCAGGGATTCTTCCCTTATCCATAGGTCTGACAGTAAAGATTTCTATACTCCCCTAATTTGCTTATTGTTTAAATAATATACCCATTTTGACCATATATTGATATATACAATGCTTTCCCAGAAGTTTTTGTCAAATAATGAGTTCTTGTCCTAAAAACTTGGATCTTTACATTTGTCAAAGACTATATTTTTGTGGTCATTTACTTTTTGTGAATTGTGTACCTGATCTACTGGTAGATCTATTGATCTTTCATTCAATTTCTTACCTAGAACCAGGTTATTTTTAACAATTACCTCTTTTGTAATACAGTTTGAGTATAGCTAGGCCACTTTCTTTCACATTTTATTTGATTGAGTCCTTTGACATTCTAATCCTTTTGCTTTTCCAGATGAATTTCATTATTACATTTTTTCTAGCTCTACAAATAGTAAATGGATAGTTTGATTGGTGTGCCAGTGAACAAATAATTAAATTTAGATATAATTGTCATTTCATTATGAGCAATTAACATTTTTCCACTGGCTGTGTGAAAAAATGTTTTGCAATTGTATTCATGTAGTATCTAGATTTGTCTTGGTGAGTAGACTCTCAAGTATTTTATATTATGTACAATTATTTTTAATAGAATTTTTTTTCTGTCTTTTCCTGCTGGATTTTGTTGATAATACATAAAAATGTTGGTGAATTATGCGGGTTTCTTTTTATATTCTGCAATTTTGCTAAAGTTGGTAGTTTCAACTAGGTTTTTAGTTAATTCTCTAGGATTTTTCAAGTATGACATCATATTGTCTGCAAAGAATGATAATTTTGTTTCATTATTGCCTATTCTAATTCTTCCATTTCTTTTTCTTCTCTTATTGGTATAGCTAGTATTTCTAGTACAACATGGCATAATTGGGTTGATAATGAGCATCTTTGCTTTATCCCTGATGTTATTGAGAAGGGTTCTACTTTTTCCCATTTACAGATAATGCTTGCTGATGGTTTTTGATAGACACTACTTTTCATTTTAAGGAAAGCTCCATGATTGTTTCCTATGCTTTTTAGCATTTTTAATAAAAAAATAGTGTTGTATTTTTCCAAAGTTTTTTCTGCATCTATTGATGATGTTATATAATTTCTATTGGTTTTGTTATTTATATGGTCAGTCATGTTAATTTTTCTTTTGCATTGCTGGTATAAATCCCATTTGGTCATAATATATGTTTTGTATAAGTTTTTATTATTAGAATAATTGTTCTTTAAATGTATGATAGAATTTCGCCTATAAATCCATGTGGTCTTGGGAATTTTTTTCCTTAGGGAACTCATTGACTTTTTCAATTTCTTTTTCTAAAATTGCTTATTTAACTTCTATTTTTTTTTTTTTTTGTAATGTGGCCAACTTATGTTTTTTTAGATATTCATCCGTTTTATTTAAATTTATTTATTTATTAAATTAAATTTATTGCCATAGAATCGGGTAAAGTAACTCCTAATTGTTGCTTTAATTTCCTCTTTGTTCGTGGTGAATTCGCCCTTTTTTATTTTTTGATAATGGTAATTTGGTTTTCTTCCTTTTATAAAAATCAAATTCACTAGGGGTAGCTAAATGGCACCTTTCAGTGAGATCTGAGTTCAAATTTGACTTTAAACACTTATTGTGTGTTTCTGGGCAAGTCACATATCCTCTTTTTGTGGTTTCCTATCTATAAAATGGGGATAATAATTAGCATCTATCTACCAGAGTTGTGAAGATCAAGTGAAATAATTTTATAATACTTATTAGCACAAAGTAGGTTCAATATAAATGTTAGCTCTTATTTTTAGGATAGTATTATTATTATCCCAAATTGTTTCCCAGAATGATTGTACTAAATTTTTAGTTTCCATTTCTATACAAACCCTCTAGCATTAACTATTCCAGTATTTTGTGTTTTTGTTTTTTTGCTGTCCTTTTACTATTTATGGTAAAATCTCAAAACTTTTATTCTGTATTTTTCATTAAATTAGTGATTTAATGATGCTTTCTTTCCTATGATTATTTCTAGTATGCAATTCTTTTTTCTTGAAAATTCTTTCGTTAATATCCTTTGACCATTCCTCTGTAGTTGAAGAGAGTTTGATCTTACATATTTCTGTTGTCATCCCTAATTATAGATATTTGTAATAAAGTTTTTTCCTCAGTCAATTGCTTTCCTGCTTATTTCACATATAGTGATTTTCTTTATATAAAAGTTTTTGACTTTCATATAAGTAAAACTATTTGGGCTTTTGCCTCTTCTTTGTTGGATAAGTATTCATACTCCCCATAATTATGAAAGATATTATCATGTGCTTCTTTCCTAAATTTTTTATGGTATGCACGATAATATTCAAATAGTTTTGGATTTATTGTGGAATACAACGGAAGGGGTTGGTCAAAGCTTTGCACGTTGTTTTCTAGCTTTCTCATCAGTTCTTAGGGAATTCTTTACAAGATTATTTATGTTATCAGATTTATCAAACATTGGGCTATTGAGTTTCATGATTTCTTATTCTTCCTTATCTAGTCTGTTCTGTGGATTTATTTTTGTAATTTTTTAACCAGTACTAAGTTGTTTTGATGATTATTTATAATAAAGTTTAAGATCTGTATGTGTTATTCTTTTATCTTTTTTTTTTATTATTTACATCAATAATCTAACTTTTGTCCTTCAGATGGTTTTACCTATCTCTGTAAAATATCCTTTTGGCAGTTTGTTTAGCATAACATTAACTGTAAATAAACTTTGATAGTATTGTTATTTAATTATATTGTAATGATGCAGTTTTGAGTCCTGAAAATCCTTTAGTTATTTAAGTTCTTTAGCTATTTTGTTTTTCAGCTATTTAATTTTCCTTGCTTCTCTGTTTATATTGTGAATTTTATTTTTATCACCTATGTATTCTATGTATGTCTTTTTTAGAAGCTATAGATTTTGAGTGGTTTTTTTTTTTTTTTTAATCTTTCAGCCTTTTGTTCTCCATTATATTAAATTGTTTAATCCAATTACATTTAAAGTAATAAGAGCTTGGCTTCAACTTGTGGTTTATGTGTCTAATTTTTTATTTTTCTTGAATTAAGATTTGTTTTTGTTTCCTTATATCATTTTTTTTTTTTTTTGGCTGAAGCAATTGGGGTTAAATAACTTGCCCAGGGTCACACAGCTAGGAAGTATTAAGTGTCTGAGATCAAGTTTGAACTCTAATCCTCCTGATTTCAGGATTGGTGCTCTATCCACTTTGCCACCTAGCTGCCCCTCCTTTATAACTTTTGTGAATATTTTATCAGTAGGATTATTTTTTTCTTAAATTCATGGACTTCCCCCCCCCCCCTGCATGCTCTTAATACCTTCCCTTGTTCCCTTTTATCTATTAATTTTTTTTCTGAATTTTGGAATTTTAATTATGATTTCACATTTTCAAATTATACCATTTTGGGCTGCATTTTGAACTCCTTTTATGTTTGAAATATATTTATTTTCATGTAGTTTCATTTATACTGTAAGCTTGTTGAGGTCAGTTGCTGACTTTTGCCCTTCTTTATATCTTTTTGTATCTTAACACAGTGTGCACATAGTAGGCACTTAATAAATGTTTATTGATTGATTTTTCTTTTAATTGTCTAATTATTTTTCTTTTTTTTCTTTTTTGGTCCTTTTGTATTCATCATAGCATTATAGTTTCTGAACTTCTTCTAATAATGAATCTCCATTTTATTACTTTTGTAAATATTGCCCCCATGCCCTTTTTCTTCCCTTGTTGTACCTCATTCTTAGAAGAATCAGTTCTTGAGGGAAATGAGAGAAGTATAGCGTCATGATGGACGTTTCCATGTGTCCTAAATTCTGCAGCCTTTATTCATCCTTTGCCTTTTCCATGGTCACTTGCAAACTCCTTAACCCCACCCCTATTTGCCATATAGTTGCTTCTCTAGGTTTATGTCCTTTCCACCATTCTGGGTACCACTTGCCCCCAGTAGTTCATAATTCCTTTGTTCTGTGTCAGGGTTATTATCTATGGATAATACTTTTCAGAGGAAATCATTTCTCACTTTCTGCAGATTAGACCCATTGTATTGTCTCTATCTCACAATATAGAATAAATCTCTTCCTCTGTGGGAGTGCCCTTGAATGGGATTCATTCCTCTCATTAGGTTGAAATCTTTCTCTTTCTTTCCTTTAAAAAAAAAAATTCCTTCCTTTGCCATCTATTATATTCTCCTCCAACACTTCTTCCTGAGAAACTTTGGGAATTTTCTTCCCTTTCTTCTTTACTCATGGATGGGGCTCTAGTTAGTGTATATCAACACTTTTCCAACTGTCTTCTCTTTTCACTTTTATTCACTTTCCCATATTCTTAGAGGTAGAAGCTGGGCAGAGGTTGTGGTGTTTTAGGCCTATTTTTCTACCATCTCTTCTATTCCTTTAAATTTTGCTTTCATTTTTATCCCCTAATGTTCTGTTTTTTTTTTTTTTTTTTTTTTTTGTTTGTTTTTTTGCTCTTACTGTTCCCTATGTTGTTGTTTTTAATTATCTCTAGAGATAGAGTACTCTATTTCATTATTTTTTTCCTTGGTAGTAGTATTTAATTTTCATATCTTTATATTATTTAAGGTAATGTCCTTTTAAAAAGTGATTATTAGATTCATATTTGCAAGTTAAGTCATTTTGGGTTGCTTCTCCACTTTTTTACTGGGTGCAAAATAGTCTTGTTATTTGATTTTCTTTTTCTTAGGTTTGAAGGCCTTTATCTTCTTTGCAGAATTGATTGTCATTGAAATTGTTGGATTTGACTACTTAAGTATCTTGAAGTTTGGAGCATAGGATACACACATATATTTATATATATATAGGAGATGATATGGAAATTATTCAAATTGGTGCTTTGTTTTCTGTGTAGAGAAGTTCATAGTAGTTTTTTTTTTTTTTTTAAAGTATTAATTCCTACATTCTGATGTTTAGGTGTTTTGATTTGTCCTCTTCTTCTTGGAGTACTACAATAATTCTTAGTTTCTATGCGTACTGTTTTTGAGATTATGGATTTTTATTCATATAGAGAGCGTGTGCTCTTGTATCTTTTTCTTTATTCTCTGTTTACTTCATTATATTTGTATTTCAGATCTCTTGTTTTTTTTTTTTTTCCCCCCTGAGGCTGGGCTTAAGTGACTTGCCCAGGGTCACACAGCTAGGAAGTGTTAAGTGTCTGAGAGCAGATTTGAACCCGGGTCCTCCTAAATTCAAGGCTGGTGCTCTATCCACTGCGCCACCTAGCTGCCCCAGATCTCTTGTTTTCTCTAGCTTTTTTTGGAGAGACTATAGATTCAGGTTTTTCTATTCTGCTAATTACTTCTGGCCATAAATTTTAATAATTTTTCCCTTCTAAATTTTCTTATTTTTAGTTTCTTTTCTTTCTTTCTTTTCTTTTCTTTTTCTTTTTCTTTTTTTTTTTTTTTTTTGGAAATATTGTGGTTCTATTCTGTCTTGGGGTTTTCTTGCATTAGACAATTTGAACCACTAAGTTGACTGCCATTTCCCAGAATCCTACAGAGACAGCCCAGAACCCTGATGCTTTGAAATAACAGTGCTTTCAGCCTGGTGTTTGGAGCTATCATCTTGGGACACAATCCCAGTAGAGCTGTAGCCTGGCACTTCTTTCCTCAGGTCTGATAACTGTGGCTTTTGAAGAATCAGAAAGTTCTTATTTGCAAAGTTATTGTCCCCGTGGACCAACATCAGAAGTAGATAAGATTTTATCAGTAGAAATGACATTAAAGAAGAGACATCAAAACCTGGTTTTCTCTTATACCCTAAGGACTTTTTTCATATTATTTGCAGCTGAAATTTTTCATCTGTCTTCTCCCCCATAAGAATGTGAGCTCCTTGAGAGTAGGGAATGATCTTACTTTTTTCTTCAAATCCCCAGTACCTAGCATAGTACTTTGAACACTGCCTGCCCTCTTTTCATTTTTCCCTTCCCTTCCTTCCTTTTCTCTCTCCTTTTCTTCTTTCCTCTTCTTTCCATTCCTCCTTTCATCCCTCACTTCCTTTCTCTCTCTTTCTCTCCCTCCCTCCTTCCTTCCTTCTATTTCCAGCAGGTATTGGTTCAATTTCTTTTGTCTTGTAATAATTAGAGAAGTGATTTTTTTGAGTTTTTATTACTCATCCCTATGATTTTAGTATTTTTTATTTAAATCCTGCTTGTGCTTCACTTTTTTTTTCCTTTTCATGATTTTTAAAATTATTTTTTATTATTTTAATAGTTTTTATTTCCAGATATATGCATGGGTAATTTTACAACATTGACATTTGCCAAACCTTTTGTCCTAATTTTTCTCCTCCTTCCCCCTCCCCCCATGGCAGGTTGAGCAATACATGTTAAATATGTTAGAGTATAAATTAAATACAATATATGTATACATGTCCAACAGTTCTTTTGCTGTACAAAAAGAATCGGATTTGAAATAGTGTACAATTAGCCTGTGAAGGAAATCCAAAATATAGGCAGACAAAAATAGAGGGATTGGGAATTCTATGTAGTGGTTCATAATCATCTCCTAGAGTTCTTTCGCTGGGTGTAGTTGGTTCATTTCATTACTTCTGTACTGGAACTGATTTGGTTCATCTCATTGTTGAAGAGGGCCACATCCATCAGATTTGATCATCATATTGTAGTGTTGTTGAAGTATATAATGATCTCCTGCTCCTGCTCATTTCACTCCGCATCAGTTCATGTAAGTCTCTCCACGCCTCTCTGAAATCATCCTGTTGGTTATTTCTTACAGAACAATAATATTCCATAATATTCATATACCACAATTTATTCAGCCATTCTCCAATTGATGGGCATCCATTCAATTCCAGTTTCTGGCCACCACAAAGAGGGCTGACACAAACATTCTTGCACATACAGGTCCCTTTCCCTTCTTTAAGATCTTTTTGGGATATAAGCCCAGTAGCAACACTGCTGGGTCAAAGGGTTTTGTGCTCCATTTTTTAATTAAAGATCTTTCTCTTACAATCTTTGATGGTTTTAGTCTTTTTCCTTGTATTCTACTATTTTATGATTCCTCCCTCATTTGATGATGTGCATATTTCTTAGGTTGGAAAAAAAAAAAGCTGCTACAATTGTTTCCCAAGTTGGAGTATTTTCCTTTCATTGGCTTTGGGTTCCTATGTTAAGTTGCTTCTGGGTGGACAACACTGCTCCTAACTGATTTACAGGTCTCTTCTTCAAACCTTGTAGTTGCGCACATTGTATTGTTGCTACAATTCTGTCAATTGGCTCTTTTCTGACTCTCTTGGCAATAATACTGCTATTGCTGCAGCATTCTAGATGACTCATATCTGAATGTCCATCTCCAACTTGTCCACTGAGCTAAAGCTTTTATCTCCAAATGCCTATTGAATCTCTACATCTGATTGGCCTCTTGTTATCTCAAACTAAACTTTGCATGAACCATTTTTTTTCACTAATAAACCTCATCTTATCTTTCACTTAATTATTCTTATCAGTGGCAACTGTATCAGTTTCCTGCATTCAAATCTCTGTGTTCCTTTTCTCTAAATTTCATATTCAAATTGTCACAGATTTCTAAAGATCTCTCTTTTTTAACAGTTCTTTAACAAAGGCGTGAGGTCTTTGTCTACTCTTCTTCCCCAATCTGTTCTTAGTATTCTGCTAGGTTAATCTTTCTTATTATTCTATCTAGAATTCTTAAGTGACTCTATATTGCCTCTCCATTAAACTTCATATTTGCTTAATTGATATTCAAGATTCATGCTAATTTGACATAATTATCTTTACCAGGTGTTTTTTTTTTTTATATTATTTTCTTTTTATGTATGTTATGCTAGAGCTACACTGTACAGAGTTCCTGTTATGTGAACATACTCTGTAGGTACATTTGTTCTTATACTTCCCTCTATCTAGAATACCCTCAGGAATACCCTCAGGAACTGTTTAATTTTTCCCAATCCATTTTAACTCAAGCCATTTTAAAAAATGTAAAATATTTTCTTCTTATTCCTTTCATGTATCCAGTAAGTCAAAGAAGGGGGAGGAGGGAATTAATGTTTATTAAGTGCTTTCTTTGTGCTGAGTGACTGTGTAAGGGCTTTACCATTGTTTCATCTAATCTCCACTTACTTAAAGGTGCTATTATTCCCACTTTACTGTTGAGGAAACAGGAAGACTATGTTTAAGTGACCTTCCCAAGTTCACATAACTATTATGAGTTACTGTTTCAGTATCAGTTTTCTAACTTGAACTTCTTAGAATTCTTAAAAAAAAAAAAAAAAGAGCCTATTTCTTATCCTTCTACTAAATTGTAACCTTAATATTAACCTGTTTGATGAACTGTTCACCAGTTACAGTATTGGTTAGAGGACCATCAGGTCTTACAATATGTTTTATCCTTTCTTAGCTTAAGTTTTTAGACAGTTACCATCTGTTTTGCTTTTAAGGATCACACCCTGGACCATTTTTCATTTATCTTACTATAGAATTCAATATATCTATATATCTCCTTGAGAGCATAGACTGTCTCATTTTACTATTTATATCCTTATTGCTTGAAACATAGTAAAGTTTAATAATTACTTATTCATTTATTCACGAGAGCTAATGTGACATATCTAAATGTTTGTCCTTTAATAGCTTAAACGTGGTTTATCACATAGATACTTAATACGCTATCAAACATAGCTTATGTTTCATGTTTAAATTAAGTTGGGGTTTGTTTTTTGGGGAGTAGACGTCTCTGAGGCATCTCTTTTTTTTCTTTGATTCTATTCAGTAAATCAAGTGTTTGCAGAGTAACTGCTATGTATATAGTGTAGAACACAAGACAGGCCTAAAATATGGTCTGTGCTTTCTTCTTTTTTCTTTCAATAGTATTTTATTTTTTTCAATTTCAGTATTCATTTTTGTAAAGTTTCAAGTCTCAAATTTTTCTTCTTTTCTCTTTTTATATTCCTCTTTCTTGCTCTTCCCCAAGACAGCAAGTAATCGGATAAGTTAAATATGTACAGTTGTACATATTGTGAAAGAAAAATCAGAATAAAAAGGAAATATCATAAAAAAAAAAAGCAAACCAAAAAAGAAAGAAAGAAAGGGAAATAAAGTGAAAATAGTGTGCTTTGATCCACATTCAGTCCTTATAGTACTTTTTCTGGGTGTGGATGGCATTTTCGATCCCAAATCTATTGAAATTGTCTTGGATCATTGTATTGCTGGGAAGAGCAAAGACTGTCATTCAGTTTTGCTGTTACTGTATATAGTGTTATCCTAGTTTTGCTCACTTAACTAACATTAGTTCATGTAAGTCTTTCCAGGCTTTCTGAAATCTGCCTGCTCATCATTTCTTAGAGAACAGTAATATTCCATTCCGCTATTAACTTACTAATTTCATTACATTATTACATGTAACTTATTCAGCCACTTCCCTTATACATACATATATACATACAAAAAAAAATTTGTTTAAACATATTTGCCCAAGTTGGTCTTTTTTTTTTTTTTTTTTTTTTTGGTTTTATGAGCTCTTTGGGATACATACCTAGTTAGAGGCACTGTTGGATCAAAGAGTGTATTAGTTTTGTAGCCCTTTGGACACAGTTCCAAATCACTCTCCAGAATAGTTGGATCATTTCACAACTCCACCAACAATGCATTTTTTTTAGGGACCTCTTTTATTGAACGTATCATCACAGGATTATAGAATCTTAGAGTTAGAGTGACTTTCAAAGATTATCTTTTCTTACCTCGACTCCAGTCTTGAATACGCTCTACAAAATTCATGATAAACAGTAATCATTTATCTCTTTTTGAAGACTTCCAAATACTGAGAATTAATTGTCTTTATGAGACTGCTTATTTAATTTTGGGACATAATGGTTAAGGAACTTTTACTTAATTTGGGGCATAATGGTTAGGGAACTTTTCATTAGTATTAGGCTGAAATTTTTCTTTTGGAAAGAGAAACTTAGAAATTTATGTAAAACTTTATTTCATTGTAAAGTTAGGGGAAAATGATGTTTTTGAGCAAATTAAAGAAGCCATTTATCAGGTTTTAAATTTTTTTTAAATTTTATTTTTTAGTCAATGATATGGAAGTAAAGCTAAACTTATTTTTGTTTTGTTAGTGTGGTAGTATCGGGTTTGAGCAGTGGTCTCAAAGTATAGATAATAGCAAGGGGTTGTGGTCAACCAGTCAAAGAGTAGAAGATTAGTTTTATTTCACCCTCCCTTCCATAAGCCAATTGTTTACAACATAATTATACTTAATCTACCCATAATCAGTCAGCACTTCAGACTTTCTTCATTCTTGGCTTTGCAAAATCCACTTTTCCTCTTTGTACATCAGTTGCAGTTAGGGTACCTATAGTAGTAGCTTCAGATGCCACTGGAAAAATTCTACCTACATTTTGTCCCCTCCCCTTGCTTCTACTTCTAGCTTGTAACTTCCTCAAGCTTTGGGTTTTAAATCAGTGATTCTTAAAAAGAAAAAGTAAGAAAAGAAAATTAAAAACTACACCTTCTTCCTTCTTTTTTATTTTGTATATGACAGAATGAGTCACACAGATAAGCAGGCATGAAGTTGTGAACTATATTACAGATTTCAATGTATTTTCATTGTCCTAAACTTACTCCTTTTCTAATTATCCTATTTCTGTTGGGGAACCTGCCTCCTTCTAGGAAACCAAGTTTCCAATCTAGGTAGCCTCTAATGAATGGTTCAACCTTTTTCATCTTGTATGTCCAAGTAATTATTAAACTTTGATGTTTCTATACCCACAACATTTTGAGGATCTATATTCTTTCTAATCACATAGCCACTATGTTAGGTTAGGCCCTCATCACATCAGCCTGAATTACATACTATGTACTTATGTTTTATGTACCATGTTTGTAATTGCTTCTATTGTCTCATATTTATTTATTCCTACTCCAATTCTTTGCACAGCTGCCAAAGAAATTTTCCTAAAGTGTAACTCTGACCTTACAGTTTCCCTTCTCCTCCCCTCCATTGCAATAGCTCCCTCTTTAATCTAGGATCATATAAATGTTGACATTTACCCTTTATAATCGGATCCTCACCTTCCTTTCCACCCCTATTTAATGTTTTTTTCTCCTTCCCACATTCTATAGTCAAACCAGTCTTGGAAGCTAGGTGAGCCAGCAGGTGAGAATCAAAACCTCTTCAAAAAGCCTCAGAAAAAAGCTGTGTGACCCCCCCTAGGCAAATAACTTAACCTCTATCAGTCTCTATTTCCTCCTCTGTAAAATGGTAATAAAATAATATCTAGGGCCTAGGGTTGTTTTGAAGATCAAATTAAATAATATTTGTAAAATGCCATAGAATGCTTTGATGATAATGATGTCAAATTGGCCATGCTGTTTCTCACACACAGACAAAAATACAATTAAAATATACAAAAATGAATAGGAAAGTAAAGGGTGATATCTTCCATTAAGCAGAATCATATGAAGGACAAATTATCTAAAATTATTTTGCTGAGTTGAACTGAGAACCAATTCACTTTTTCTTGTTTTTGTGTTGTGTGGTAAAGAGAAGAATATTACTTCTGTTGAACATATTGCATGTTCATTGACTTGTTATCTGTATTTGGTGTTTGTTATGTGTATCTTTAAAAAAGTATATCTTAAAAAAATTTTTTTTTTTGCTGTTTTGCTAGGTGTGTTACTAACAAACAGCAATTATAAGTGTGCTTATCCTGTAAGACATACACAAGAATTTAGATTACACTTTAATCTCCAGGAACCTTAAAATTTGTGCAGTTGGTATTGAGGGACTGGTAACATTAAAGATTTAGAGTTTAAATAGATTAGTTTAAGTGAATCACTACAGTCAGAAAGCTTTCCTGAAGACATGTAAAGTCAACATTTCCATAAACTGAACATATCTTGCAAATGTATACTGGTTTATTTTGTAATCACTTGTAGAATGTTAGCTATGAAATGATGAATTTTTTTGCCATGTATGGTAACTCATAAAGACTTTTCTTCTAATGTTTTGAATGACTATGACATGTACCTGTGGTGATAATTTACACGCTAATGAAGTGATGAATTCTTGTGTTATACCTGAAAAATTAAAACATTTAGCTTGGTTGCCTGAAATTATACAAATTTTGAGGAAAAAATAGGAAAAAAATTGTAAACTATTTTCAAACATTTATTTTCTATTCTTTAGAATCCAAAGCTTTATGTATCACTGTGATTTTCTTAACATTGTTTTTCAAATCAGAAATTTCATTATCAGTTGAAATATGTCACAAGATCAGGGAAGTACATTCGTTATAAAATTATTGAATAAATAAATTCTCTAGTTTGAAGAGCCAAACTTTTATGTGGGGTCAGGCAGTTGAAGACATTTACAAAGAATTGGTTGTTTGTTATTGCTGTATGAGTTGCAAGAATGGAAAAAAAAAGAAATTCTTTCTTCAATACTTCCTTCCAGGCTGAGTCATCACTAGAGAGTGGGAAGGGCAGCAGCAGCAAAAGAGAATCCAAACCCCAAAGCTGATATCTCAAAGTATCTTTTCTTGAAGTTGAGGGCTCAGAGAGGAGCCATCATGAGCGATGTTACCATTGTGAAAGAAGGTTGGGTTCAGAAGAGGGGTAAGTGCTAAACAAAACTGAAAATACGAGTAAGAGTAAAAATTAAATTGTTGGTAATAATTAGGGGTCTGTTGGGAATTGCTTGAAAAGAAAAATGTAATGCCTGGCATTTTATCTCACCCAGTTGACAAAATGAAACTTAAGATCTTATAGTATACTGTGTTTTCTAATTGGAAAAAATATTGTTATGCATGGACAATTTAGGTGTTGGCTTATATTTGAAAACATAATTTATGATTTGGCTACAAGTCAGACTTGACTTTTTGACTTTCAGTTGTACCTTATATATGTATTTTGAAGAAACTTAAATGTTTTGTGTTTTTCCAATGTGGTTCAAAGTGCTCCATTCTGAGTAAGTGACTCAGAATGACTCTTAACAGATTTAAAAAACACACACATACATACACACATGTATTTATAATTGTTCATAGTTTCAAATGTAGTGCTTGGGACCTTTGGATGCTCTATTTAAAAAAAAAATTAATGGGCTTTTTTAATTTGGGGGAGGCAGGTGGATGGAAGATAATCAGTATATATGTAGATCAGTAGAAACATGCTATAGATGATTGAGTCAAGTCATAGATGATAACAGATTTTTAAAAACTTGTATTTTAATTTTTATTATTCTATTTAAAATATTTCAAGAATAAAAATAACTTAATTTAAACCAAATAATTTAAATGTCATTTTATTGGCATAAAAATGAAATAGAAAAATGATATAAAGTAAAAATTTAACTTAACTGTAATCTCCATAAAATCACCTGAATATGGAGTAAATGTGTATTATAGAAATCTATTGATTTTAGTATAGTGGCTATGTAGTTACAATTTACTCACATACATTGAGTGGGATAGAACTATTTCATTCTCAGGATTTCAATGTTCCAATGTAGCTATCTTCTGTGTCAAAAGTTATTGGTAGGTATAGATTAGTTAAGTAAAACAAATTGATAATAGTGAATGAATGTAATATTTTTCTATTGAGAAAAGAGAGCTGTATTTCATCGTCTATTTTTCAGAAACAATTTGGACATTTAAAAAAAATCCGAGTTTACATGCCTTTTATCTGCTATTTTCTGAAACAGTAATAATAGGTAATCTGAATAGAAATATACACAGTTAGTTATTGAAGCATATTATATAATTTTCAGTATTATAAATAATTTAAAATATACCTTCAAAGTTTGGAATTGTATTCAGAACATACATTTGAAATCTTCTTTAGAAAGTACTTTTTCTAGTCCTAAATTTTGCTTGTGTTTTCTCTATATCCATGACAACTTTGATGATCTATTAAATAAAACTTTGCATTGGTAATATTTTACCACATTCTTGACTATTGCAATTGAACTACTGAAGAAAAATGTGCAAATTTTGCCTTCCAATTAAGAAATCATTGTTTGGAATCTTTTGGACACTATTGATTATATTATTAGTTAAGATATGCAATTTGTGATTTAGAGATAGTCAGCTTCATAAATAGATAGTTTCTTTCTGGGTTTTGAATACATCTTGATTCAATAGCTCCAAATTCAGCCCCAAACAAGCATGATATACATTTAGTTTAAAAGATGGGTGTTAATTTTATCCCCTAATATCAACATCATAACAGATTTCTATATTATATGTTCTCTGGACTTAATATAATTTTTTTTTGCATTTCTGATATAAATATGAAGCTAATGAATTACATACTCATTTCATATCAGTTAATCTTGAAAGACTAATTTTTTTTATTTTATTTTTTTAAGGAAATAGATTATTTCCTGATTTTGGTTACTAATGATAGATAAAATCCCTCCACATGAAAGAATTAGGATTATATTTTATAACAATTTAGTAGCAATAAATATCTAGTTAAGTGGTTATTACAGGTTTTCTTCATCCTGGATATTTACTCACTAGATTAATGTCACTGTAGTTCCTACCTCAGTACTAGTTTGTGCTTCACTCTGGGAGGCTGATCACTGAAGGTATAAAGTGCACAGTAAATGTATATAGGCCTCAATGTATTCATTTGCTGATAGTGATCAGTGTATTTTCTGAAGTGAATGCTAAGCATTTTGTTCTTTAGGTCTAATTTCTTTCTTTCTTTTTTATTTTATAATTATAACTTTTTTTTTTTTGACAGTACATATGCATGGGTAATTTTTTATAACATTATCCCTTGCACTCCTGTTCTGATTTTTCCCTTCCTTCCCTCTACCCTTCCCCTAGATGGCAGGCAGTCTTATACATGTTAGATATAGTATATTCTAGATACAATATATGTGTGCAAAACCGAATTTCTTGTTGCACAGGAAGAATTGGATTCAGAAGGTAAAAATAACCTTTAGGTCTAATTTCAAAGGAAATAATGCTGATATTATTCATCTTTAGAACTCAGTATAGTAACAATGTGAGTAATTTAGTGGATATAAAAAAGTTGCAAATCATAGAGAAATGTAAATTGACGTATTGTAAATGCAGGATTTTGCTGTTTTTTTGTTTTTTTAAACTGCTTTTTGGTGGTTGTACATTTAGGTATTATTTATTTACATAAAATTGGTTAAAATTTCTATTAGAGATTAATATATTCTTCAAATTATTGTCTTGTAATCTTTTTTTGTAACTAACTTTGTATAATTAAGCCTTAATTTTGGTAGGTAATTTGTGTTTTGCTCTAGGGCACCAAACTTAGAGGAGTCTGACCGCACTTGTAGTTCTTTAACAGGTAGAAACAACATAACTTTCTACCTAGTTAGCAAGAATAATTAATTAAAATGGGAATTGACTTAGATGGTAGGCTGCAATGAGCTGCTCTTCCTATTTTCACTTTTCATTTCCTTTTATCTTCCTCTACCCCCTCCTTCCCCCCCAATCCATGTTCTCCTTCCCTCATTAATTGAGGATATGACATTTTCCTTGGGAATGATTTTTGATACTTTTCTCAATCACAAAAGATCTTAGATATAGCTCTTTTGCATAATTACAAGACTTTTATTGCCAAGAATTATTTAAAAGGGTGAGGAAATTGCAAACATGTGTTTACTTCTTAGAACCATTATATTTAATGAATTGAATTGAATCTTAATGCTGTGTTCTTTTTTTGTAACCTTCGAGTGTTTCCATGTGATAGGGATTTCTTTCCAAAAATAAGTGATTTGAATTATATTGTACCTTGCAATATAGTTGTGTCACTGATATTTACGAACATTGTTCTCTGAAAATATCTGTCTCTCAAGTACTAATATGATTCATTTAAATGTTGTCTTTATGGAGATTTGTGGACTAAACTAGTAACAGTGGCATCAAAATAATATTGAGAATTAAGAATCTCTAAATAATCTTGCTGAATAAACTAATCCATTTTACTGTGTAAATTAAGATATTGGTAAATACTAAACCTTGGAAGTTTTAGTATTTGATCAAAGTTTTTACTTTTAATTGTGGCCTAATGAAATCTTAAAAATATATAGAACACAACTGAGATTCTTTTGGATTTTATTTGTGTAGAGATGTATGCCTTTTGTTTATATTTTATTCAAATCATGACTTCAGAAATAAGTTACTCAAGTGATTAAGGAGAATGAAAATGATAGCACCATTTCCTGTTTACTACACAGCAGCAAACTTTTCCCATAAAGAGTAGTGCAGTTTCATTGTAGAAATGACTGTATGATCACATGGTATGTTAGAAAAATTCACTTTGATTTTTGGGATTATAAATGGATCATAGATATGTGAAAATGAAGTGTTATTGTCTAATTACATTGAAAGCCTGAAATTTAGCTAATGTTTTGCTGCCCCAATATTGCCAGATTTTTTCAAGTAGCTCCAACTTTAAGAACTCAGCATATTCTTGAGAACACAAGAGAGTGTGATCTTTGTTTCTTTGGTAGTCTTTCTATTTGGTGTCCATTAGTTTAGGACACATTGAGTTTCTCCATATGATAGTGTGAAGAATAGAAAGACAGGAGATCTGCATTCATATATAAATACCATAACTTTTTGGGACTCTTAAAAGTACAGTTTCTAGAGTTTTTCTAGCATTTCCTTGGAAGATTTATAAAATATGGATATTACTATTAGTTATGTATTTCACAAAGTTGTTTTAAAGATCAGATAAGAAGATACAAAAATTATCCTGGGAAAAAAGTGAAGGGCCTTTACAGAATTTGGAACTAAAAAGGATCCTTGAAATCTAGTGCAGTTCCCTCAATTTACAAATATTGAAACTGAGACTCTTGGAGGTGAAGTGATTTAACCACATTTGATCATGTAGTAAACATCAGGGTATGAATTTCAACCAAATTCAGGATTCTGTTCATTATACCACACTTTGCTTATGTAGAAATTGTTACTAATTTTCTTCTAACTAGTCTTTAAAATATTGGCATTCTACAAGCTATTCTTGTTCATCTTTTTTTCTCTCTAAACTCATTTCTCCAGCAATCTACCATCATAACCTCAATACATTTTTATGTGGCCAGTAGTTATCTCTAGCCCTGATACTTCGTTGTCTTGAAAAACATGAATTTAAAATCTAACACTTATGTGGCCTTAGACAAGTAAATTCTTCTTTATACCTCATTTCCTAAAAAAATAGATTGATGATGGGGCAGCTAGGTGGCGCAGTGGATAGAGTACCAGCCTTGAACTCAGGAGGACCTGAGTTCAAATTTGGTCTCAGACACTTAACATTTCCTAGCTGTGTGACCCTGGGCAAGTCACTTAACCCCAGCCTCCAAAAAAAAAAAAAAAAAAAAAAGATTGATGATCTCTTGTTTTCTTCTAACTTTTCTTTTCTGTGATTCTTTTAGCTCTAGATTTTAATTTATAACTGAGTAGATTAGAAAAGCATTTGTTAAGCAACTAGTATATATGCCAAGCACTTGGTTAGGTGCTGGAGATACACATAGAAAATCAAGACATTGCATTCTTTCAAGAAGCTCACATTCTTACTGAGGTAGATGAATACAGGAAGATTAAGTACTGGTTTACAGAGTCATTTACAAGCGTTAATCTCATTGTATCCTTACTATCCCTGATAGGTTAATGCTATCATTATACCCATTTTATGGAATTCAGAAACTGTAGCAGAAAGCAGTTAAGTGACTTGACCATAATCATATAGCTAAGTAAGTGTCTGAGGCTGTATTTGAACTTGAGTCTTAATGAGTACAGTTCCAGCATTCTATCCCTTGTGCCTACCTGTTAGGTTCTTACTAAGTGCTAATTAGATAATGAGATATTAGGTTCTTACTAAGTGCTAAGTCGGTACTTAACAATTCTCTTGTTCTAGTCTTTACTAGGAGTTGAACCCCTTTGAATTCCTGGGGAGGAACTTGCATGCTTAGGAGGAGCAAGTTCATTGGTTGAAGTAATTTTTCCCAGAAGCCCTTGGGTTATCCCACGCCCATTCTCTGGGAGGATAAAAGAGGGCAGCTCTGGAGGAAAGGAAGAGTTTTGTCTGGACGAGACTTGAGGCTGCTCTCTGCAGGAAGGGAAGTCGGCTCTCTACAGGAAGAAGAATCTGTCTGAGAGATTTGAGTTGACACAGCAGATCTCCTCCCAGAGATCTTCTTCCATTTCAAATCTAATCTTGCCAATCAACAAACATTTTTAAAATGCATATTATGTATAGTATCATTGTGTTAAACTCCAGCAATACAAAGAAAGGCAAAAGAAGTTTCTGTTTTCAACATAGGAAAAAACCCCAAATGGGTCCATATAAGGCAAATAGAATAGATGGAAGGTCTAATCTTTACCAGTTCATCCTTCAAACCACTTCTGAATTAAACTTTTCATTATTAGAGACATTTTTTACAGAAGCTGAATGACCACTTGTTTGAAATGCAGTAGATAGACTTCATATTTTAGGTAGGAGGTTTGGATTAGATGATTTCTCAGATCCCTTCTATCTCTGAGCTTCTGTAATTCCTTTGGAATGTATCAGATCATATGATTTCAGAAATCAAACTCTTGGAGTGCTTCCCTGTTGCCTACAAATAAAGTACAAGAATTATGAAGGCAGAGCCTTCAAAGCCCTTCACAGTGTCCACAAAGAGTACCTCTTTCTTTCTAATCATACCACAATGTTAATCCACTATGAACTTTGTGCTTCAGCATAGTTGCTTTCCTTCTTATACATCCTTTCCTTTCTCTTAGAATCCCTCAGTAATGCCTGGATTAATCTTTGCTCCATATGTCTGAAGTTGTGCCTAAATCAAATGTTTAGAAAAACTTTTTGTTAACTTCAGACAGAATTTCTTTTTCTTTTTCAAACTTTTCATGGTACCTTGTTTTACATTTTAGTTATTTATATATGATTATTACTCCTATTAGATTTGAAGTTCTATTAAGAAAGTATCTCACTTTTTTTCTAACTTAGTGCCTAGTATATAGTATTTAATATGTTGGTTAAATTGAGAGCTCTGAATTGAATTGAGTAAAGAAAGAATTGGCTTTGTGCAAAAATAAGAGTTAATATTTAAATGCCACTTCATAACTTTATATATATGTATATACAAATATATATACATAAGTATGTGTCATTTATGTATTTGTGTGTATAGAAACAGAAGAGAATTTTATGTGAAACCATGAATTTCTTTTATGAAAGCTTGCTTATTATAAAAAGAATATAATAAATGCAATGCACTATTTTCAAAGTTTTCTTGTTTGTCTGAATTCCTTCTGAACTCCTTTTCTGAACATTTAAAAATGCTCGAATGACTTTTTTTCCTTTTAATTCTTTTTGTTGTTGTTGTTGTTGTTATTGGCAACACTATTGCCTACTTCCTTTTCCTCCTCAAATACCCCCTCAGTGAATAAAATAAAAGCACAATCCTATTAATAAATAAGTGTAGTTATGCAGAATAGCCCCAACATGTTTGTCATGCTTAAAAATATATGTCTAATTCTACATCTTGAATGCATCACCCCAGTCTCAGGAGTTGGGTAGCGTGCTTCATTAGTGATCTTACAGAATTATTGTTGGTCACTGCATTTATTGAAATTCTTAAATCTTTCAAAGTTGTTTCTTTACTATATTATTGTTATTGTTTTTGCTGACATGATCCTGTTGTGAGTTAATGTTTTCCTAGATTTGTGAAATCATTTCTTTCATTTCTTATGAAATAATACTTCATTTTACTCTGTAATTTATTCAGCCTTTTCTCAGTTGAAAGCTTATTCCTCCCTTCCTTCTCCCTTCCTTCCTTACTGTTCTTCTTCAGGTTTCATTAGGAATTTATTTAGTTTCCTTTGTCTTATAATACTTATTTAGAGAAGTCCTTAATAAATGTTTATTGAATTGATTTCTTATGTGCAAAGTATTTCTTAAAAACTTTAAAAAAATTTATGGTTTTTCTAGAAAGCTTTATTTAGAAAAAGTACAATGAACTTATCTCTAATTTCAGTTTGAACTGAACTAATTGATTACAACTATAATTGAGAAAAAGGTGAGAAATCAAATAAATTGTCAGTTTTAAAATATTATTTAAAATTTTTGACTTTTGTTTTTTATCAAGAGAATAGCATTTAAAAATTAATAAATCTTGACACTTAATGAGGTTTGTTCTGTAGGATCATTTTTTTAAACATTTCAGAAATATAATACATCTCACCTAATATTGATTTTCCTTAGTTATACTGCATTTTTTATTAACCTTGTTGCATAATGTTTCATAGGTGGATTGTTTGGTTAATGAGACTGTATTAGAGTCCATTAGTTAGCAAGAAGCTCCTATGGCAGAAAAGATGACTAGGTATACTGTCATCACAGAAGGAGGAAGCCAAACATCAAAAATCTTTTCACAGTTGTTGGGCTGAGTGGAATAATGTGTAATTCTTTGAGTTGCCCTCCATGCTATATTTGGAAACCCTCTAGTGCTCTTTCTTCCTCAGTTACTTAGCTCAACTGGCTAAGCAACTGTCTAAATTGCTATAGGGAGCAGCGAGAAGAGAGTACTCATGTTTTATGTGCTATAAATAGTTAAAAACCTAGTAAATTTCTGACATGGAGAATTGACAGCTGCTGTATGGTAAGCTGAAGAAAAGTAATTAATATAGAGAGGAATGCTTTGAAGATTGAAGTATAGCTTCAAATTACATGGCAAAGCAGTGGAATGTTGAGCTATAATAGTAGAAAACAAGACAGTGCTTTTTCTGCAAGAATAGTAATGAATGGAGTATTTTTTTTTTTAAAGACTATGTTGAGTTAGATAAGAACTCTTAGCGATCATTGAAAACAGTGGAGATGCCGCAAATAGTACTTATGGCTGCACCTGAAGTTTCCGTCTTGGAAGCATAGTAAGGACTATTGCGAAAACTTAAGTCTTTTGACTGAATCTTGATGTATAATCAATCAATAAACAATTATTAAGCATTTGCTATGGGCCAGGCAATGTGCTAAATGCTAGGGATACAAAAGGAGATAAAAGACAATTCCTTTCCTCAAGGAGCTCACCATCTAATAGAAGAGAGATTTCATGTAAAGATACTGTATACAAAGCAAGCTACATACAGGGTAAACTGGAAATAAGTAACAGGGAAGGCACGGGAATTAAAAGGGATTGGGGAAAGGCTTCCTGGGAAGTCAGTAGGTGGAGTAGAGGAGCAAATGTTTCAGTCAGGGGAGATAACCAGAAAGAATGCTCAGAGCCTAGAAATGTAGTGTTTTGTAAATGGAACTACCAGGAATCCTTTGTTACTGGATTGAAGAGTATGTGTTAGGGAGTAAGGTGTAAGAAGACTGGAAATGTAGGAAGGAAATAAATCATGAAGGATTTGAACATCAAACAGTACTTTATATTTGATCCTGAAGGTAATAGAAAGCCACTTTTTAAGTAGGAGTAAGGAGTGGGGGGGGGAGGATCAAATTCATTCTTTGGGAAAATCATTTTTAATAGCTGAATAGAGAATAGATTGAAATGGAAAGAGATTTGAGGCTGGCAGACAGAAACTCTCCCCCTCCTCTCATCCTTCCCATTTTAAGTAATTCAGATATGAGGTGAGGCTTACAATAAAGTAGTGGCAGTATCAGAGAAGAGAAAGGGGTATTATTGGATGTGGGTTCATGAAAGATATTGAGGCGTTGAGAAGTGACCCTTAGGTTATGAGCCTGAGGGCCTGAGAGGATGATGATAGCCTCTATAACAGAGTTAGGGAACATCTGGGCCATGGGCCATATAACGTCCATGAAATCATTGCTAAGACAACTATAGGCAATGATGAACTGAAAGCTAGGCACAACAACCTCCCACTGCTTGAGTTCTATAATTTGATAGTTATATAGGGCCCACAGAAGATGTTATAAATATTCAAATGGCCCTTGGCATTAAAAAAAAAAAAGTACTATAAAGTACTGCTTTATAGTAGTAGCTACTGTAGTAGAGAGGACTTAGGATAACAAATTCTCTTTGCGGCATGGTCAAATATATATATTTATTTTTATCATGACAATTATTATAAGTTATATGTTTATAGAATCAAAGCATTTAAAACTAGTAGAGGAAACCTCAGAGATCTTCAAGGTCAAACTTCTCATTTTATAGATGATGTCCCATTTATTAGTATCCCAAGCTTAAAGTTATATGAAATGGCTCTCCTATTTCTTTCCAACTTATCTTTTCTTTAGACTTTTCCATATGTCTTAATGGTACTGTCATGCTTCTAGTCACATGAATTTGCATCCTTAGCCATATCCTTGACCCTACTTTTTCCTTCAATTTCTAGTCATACCAAATGTTGTCATAATTTCTTTGTCCTTTCTATATTCTTTCTATATTTTTATTATAGCCTTTTGTTTTTCAAGATATATGCAAAAATATCAACATTCACACTTGCAAAATCTGGTGTTCCATGTTTTTCTCCCTCCCTCTCCACCTCCCCTTTCCCTAGACAGTAATTCAATATAGATTAAATAGGTGCAGTTCTAAATATATTTCCACATTTATCATGCTGTATAAGAAAAATAAGATCAAAAAGGGAAAAAAAATGAGAGGGAAAAAACAACCAAGCTAACAAGAAGAAGAAGATAGGTGAAAATACTATATTGTGGGAGGTGGCACCAAGATGGCAGAGTAAAGACATGAAATTGCCTAACCTCTACCCCAAACTGCTCCAAATTCCTTTAAAATAATAATTAAAGAAATTTTAGAGCAGTAGAACATTTTCCAGCTGAAGGCTACTTGGAAGGTCAGCAAAAAAGGTCCCTGGAACCAGGGTGGGAACCTAGCATGTATTCCCTGTGCAGGGTGCACCAAGGCCAGCCCACTCAGACTCCAGTGTCAGAAGTATTGCTAGAGGCTTCTGGGCCACTCTGTCTGGGAACACCAGGGAGGACTTGGAAAGCCAGTAGAGAGGGCAGTGGCACCAGGATGGAAGTCCAGCACACAATCCAACGCAAGCAGGTTGTTTCAGCACAGCTTTAGTCAGCAACAGTTACAATGGAATGGGGGCACTCCTAAGAGGTTCAGGGCAGGAAAAAAAGGCTTGTGATCAGGTCCTCAGAAGGATCTCTGAAAACAGCTGCACAAAGCCCCTGAAGCTTGGGACAGTACATCCTTCACCCTGGAAACAGAGTCCTACTTTAGAGTTAAAAGCTGAGTAATAAACCAGGAAAATGAACAGCCAACAAAAAAAGTTTCTGACCATTGAAAGTTATTATGATGACAAGAAAGATCAAAACCAATGCAGATGATGATAACAGAGTCAAAGCTCCTATATCCAAAGTCTCCAAAAAAAGTAAGAATTGGGCTCAAGCCAGGGAAGAACTCCAGAGCGATTTTGATAATCAAGTAAAAGAGATAGAGGAAAAATTAGGAAAAGAAGTGTGATCCAAAAGGAAATTCAAAAAGGAAAAGAATGCCTTAAAAAGTAAAATTGGCCAATTGAAAAAGGAGGTAAAATCACATTGAGGAAAATAATTGCTTAAAAAAAATAGAATTGAGCAAATGGAAGCTAATGACTTTAGGAGAAATTAAGACACAATAAAGCAAAACAAAAAAAAATAAGGAAAAAAGTTAAATATCTCATTGAAAAAACAACTGACCTGGAAAATAGATCCAGAAGAGAGATAATTTTAAAATTATTGGTCTACCTGAAAATCATGATCAACTGTCCTGAGATTCTAAGACCAATGGGTAAAATAGAAATTGAAGGAATCCATCAATTACCTCCTGAAAGAGATCCCAAGATAAAAACTCCCAAGAATAATGTAGCAAAATTCTGGAGCTCCCAGGTCAAGGAGAAAATATTGCAAGCATCCAGAAGGAAGCAATTTAAGTATAATGGAGCCACAGTCAGGATAACACAAGATTTAGCAGCTTTTACATTAAAGAACCAGAATGTTTTGGGACTATATTTCCAGAGGGTAGGATTACAACCAAGAATCCACCTACACAGAAAAACTGATCTTTCAGAGGAAAAGAGGTCATTTAACAAAAGAGAAGATTTTCTAACTTTGTGATGAGAACTAAGTGAAAAACTTTCAAATACAGGTTCTCTGGAGAAGCATAAGGAGGTAATCAGTAACGTGATATCATAAGGGACCCAATAAGTTTATCTGTTTACATTCCTATAGGAGAGGAGGATTTCTTGTTATTCATTAAAACTTTTTCATTGTTATGGCAGTTAGAAGGAGTATATATAGATAGAGGGCACAGGTGTGAGTTAAAAATGAAGGGATATCTTTTTTTTTTTTTTTTTTTTTTTTAATGATGAAACTAAGAGGTGAGGGAGAAAAAGGGAAAGGGAGAAATGGAATAGTCCCATCTCAGAAAAAGGAGTAGAACAAGCTATTAACCAACCCCCTAAGAAAAAATCCCCAGACCAGATGGATTTACATGTGAATTCTACCAAACATTTAAAGAACAACTAACTCCAATGCTATATAAATTATTTGAAAAAATAGGGAATGAAGGAGTCCTACCAAATTCCTTTTATGACACAGACATGGTACTGATACCTAAACCAGGTAGATTGAAAACTGAGAAAGAAAACTATAGACCAATTTCCTTAATGAATATTGATGCTAAAATCTTAAATAAGATATTAGCAAAAAGACTTCAGAAAATCATCCCCAGGATAATACACTATGATCAAGTAGGATTTATTCCAGGAATGCAGGGCTGGTTTAATATTAGGAAAACTATTAGTATAATTGACCATATTAATAATCAAATTAATAAAAACCATATGATCATCTCAATAGATGCAGAAAAAGCATTTGATAAAATCCAACATCCATTCCAACTAAAAACGCTTGAGAGTATAGGAATAAATGGACTATTCCTTAAAATAATGAGCATATATTTAAAACCTTCAGTAAACATCATATGTAATGGCAATAAACTAGACCCTTTCCCTATAAGATCAGGAGTGAAACAAGGTTGCCCACTATCACCATTACTTTTCAATATAGTACTAGAAACTCTAGCCTCGGCAATAAGAGCCGAGAAAGAGATTCAAGGAATTAGAGTAGGAAATGAGGAAATCAAATTATCACTTTTCACAGATGACATGATGGTATACTTAGAGAACCCCAAAGACTCTGCTAAAAAGCTATTAGAAATAATTCAGAATTTTAGCAAAGTTGCAGGATACAAAATAAATCCACATAAATCCTCAGCATTTTTATACATTAACAACACAATCCAACAGCAAGAGATACAAAGAGAAATTCCATTCAAAATAACAGTCGATAGTATAAAATATTTGGGAATATATCTACCAAAGGAGAGTCAGGAATTATATGAGCAAAATTACAAAACACTTGCCACAAAAATAAAGTCAGATTTAAATAATTGGAAAAACATTCAGTGCTCTTGGATAGGCCGAGCGAATATAATTAAGATGACAATACTCCCTAAACTAATCTATTTATTTAATGCTATACCAATCAGACTTCCAAGAAACTATTTAAATAACCTAGAAAAAATAACAACAGAATTCATATGGAAGAACAAAAGGTCGAGAAGTAATGAAAAAAAAAGTGAAGGTGGTCTAGCTGTACCTGATCTAGAACTATATTATAAAGCAACGACTGTTGCCATTTGGTATTGGCTAAGAAATAGACTAGTTGATCAGTGGCATAGGTTAGGTTCACAGGGCAAGATAGTGAATAAAGATAGCAATCTAGTGTTTGACAAACCCAAAGATCCCAAATTTTGGGATAAGAATTCATTATTTGACAAAAACTGCTGGGAAAACTGGAAATTAGTATGGCAGAAACTAGGCATGGACCCACATTTAATACCACATACTAAGATTAGATCAAAATGGGTCCAAGATTTAGGCATAAAGAACGAAATCATAAATAAATTGGAGGAACATGGGATGGTCTACCTCTCAGACTTGTGGAGGAGGAAGGAGTTTGTGTCCAAAGGAGAACTAGAGAACATTATTGATCACAAAATAGAAAATTTTGATTACACCATATTAAAAAGTTTCTGCACAAACAAAACTAATGCAAACAAGATTAGAAGGGAAGTAACAAATTGGGAAAACATTTTTACAGTTAAAGGTTCTGAAAAAGGCCTCATCTCCAAAATATACAGAGAATTGACTTTATAAGAAATTTATAATAATTTATATATTATATATAATATTTATATATTTATATATATATATAATTTATATATATAATATATATATATAATTTATATATATACTATATATTATAATATATTAATATATAATTAATAACATATTGTAATATATAATATAATATATATAATTTATTATAAGAAATTTATAATAATAAATAATATAATATAATTTATAAGAAATCAAGCCATTCTCCAATGGTCAAAGGATATGAACAGACAATTTTCAGATGATGAAATTAAAATTATTTCCACTCATATGAAAGAGTGTTCCTAATCACTATTGATCAGAGAAATGCAAATTAAGACAACTCTGAGATATCATTACACACCTGTCAGATTGGCTAAGATGACAGGAACAAATAATGATGAATGTTGGAGGGGCTGTGGGAAAACTGGGGCACTGATGCATTGTTGGTGGAGTTGTGAAAGAATCCAACCATTCTGGAGAGCAATCTGGAATTATGCCCAAAAAGTTATCAAAATGTGCATACCCTTTGACCCAGCCATACTACTATTGGGCTTATATCCCAAGGAAATACTAAAGAAGGGAAAGGGACCTGTATGTGCCAAAATGTTTGTGGCAGCCCTTTTCATAGTGACTAGAAACTGGAAAATGAATGGATGTCCATCAATTGGAGAATGGTTGGGTAAATTATGGTATATGAATGTTATGGAATATTATTGTTCTGTAAGAAATGACCAGCAGGAGGACTACAGAGAGGCTTGGAGAGACTTACATCAACTGATGCTAAGTGAAACGAGCAGAACCAGAAGATCATTATACACTTCAACAATGATACTGTACGAGGATGTATGCTGATGGAAGTGGATATCTTTAACATAGAGAAGAACTAATCCAATTCCAATTGATTAATGATGGACAGAAACAGCTACATCCAGAAAAGGAACACTGGGAAATGGGTGTAAACTGTTATTTTTACCTTCTGAATCCAATTCTTCCTGTGCAACAAGAAATTCGGTTCTACACACATATACTGTAATATATTTAACATGTATAAGACTGCCTGCCATCTGAGGGAGGGGGCTGGGGGAGGAAGGAAAAAAATCTGAACAGAAGTAAGTGCAAGGGATAATGTTGTAAAAAATTACCCATGCATATGTACTGTCAAAAAAAATTATAATTATAAAATAAAATAAAAATTAAATTTAAAAAAATGATGAAACTAAGAGGTGAGGGAGAAAGGGAAAGGGAGAAATGGAATGGTGCAAATTATCTGCCATAAAAAAGAGGCAAGAAAAAGCTTTTACAGTAGAGGGGAAGAGGGGGAGAAGGGGGAGTGAATAAATCTTATCCTCATCAGAATTGTCTCAAAGAGAAAATAACTTACACATTTAAATAGAGGTATATAAATCTAACCTCTAGGTAAATAGAGGGGTGAGACAGGGGAAGGGGGAAAGGGTGATAAAAGAGAGGGCATTTGGGGAGAGGGAATTGTTAATACTAAAATTTATGGAATGTGACAGGTGAAAGGAGAGAGAGAATAAATGAATGTAAATACAGTTAGCAATAGTAATTATAAAATGAACTATAAAGCAGGTTTCTGTGATAAGTCCTCATTTCTCAAACATAGAAGCAACTGAGTTCAATGTATACAAGTCATGCCCCAATTGATAAATTATCAAAAGATGATCTGTGCTCAGAGGGCTATAAAATCATGCATATCCTTTGACCTAATACCACCCCTAGTTAACATAAATACCAAAAGAGTTTTGAGGATAAAAAAGGAAAATAACCCATATTTTTAAAAAAAAAATTCTGTCAACTCTCTTCTTAGGGCCAAAAAAAAAAAAAAAAAAAGGAAATCAAGGGGATGCCAATCAATAGAGGAATGACTTAATAAATTGTGTGTGTTTATAACAGCATATTATTGTTCTTTGGGAAATTATGAGCAAGATGCTCTCAAGAAAAAAAAGAAGCCTGGAAATCTTCCATGAACTCAAGCAAAGTGAAGTGTACTGTATACAAAATAATAGCAATGGTCTGGGATGACCAGCTGTGAATGATTGCTATCCTCAGTAGTACAATCATTTGAGACTACTCTGATGATTTATGATGAAAAATTCTAGCCATACCCAAAGAGTGAACTGATTGTGATTATGTCTTTTTCTTTTCTCTTGTTTTCCTTTTTCCTTTCTCTTTTTTAAACTTAATTTTTCTTGAGGGTTTTTATTTTCCTTACGGTGGGAGATGTGTTTTTTTTCACAACTTGACTTTTATGGAAATGTTTTGCATAACTTAACAAGTGGTTTCTTAATTGTGGGTGGTGATAGGGGAGAGCATCTAGAACTCAAAAATTTTAAAAGCAAATGTAAAAGGGGGCAGCTAGGTGGCGCAGTGGATAGAGCATCAGCCTTGGATTCAGGAGGACCTGAGTTCAAATCTGGTCTTCCTAGCTGTGTGACCCTGGGCAAGTCACTTAACCCCAGCCTCAGAAAAAAAGAAAAGAAAAAAAAAAGCAAATGTAAAAAAATTGTTTTGATGTAACTGAGGAAAATATTAAATAAATAAAATTTTAAAAAAGAAAATACTGTTGCAATCCATATTCAGTTCCCATAGTTCTCTCTCTGGATGTAGAAGTCTCTCTCCATCACAAATCTATTGGTATTGGCCTAAATCATCTATCATCTCATTGTTGAAAACATGCTGTTTTAAAAAATAATATTTAAATTTTTTTCCCACTTGTAAAAACAATTTTAACAATTTTTAAATTTTTGGACTATTTCAATAGCCTTCCAATTGGTTTCCTTGCCTTGTGTTTTTCTCAGTACTGTTACAGCCTCTACAGAGCTGACAAAATGATTTTACTTTTAAAGCCCAGTTCTGACCAGATCACTCCTCTGTCCTTAGTAGGACTCCATTGACTCCAATGACTCCATTGCCTCTAAGATCAAATATAAAATCCAGTTTGAAATTTAAAGTCCTTCACAACCTGGTCCCTTCTTACCTTTCCACTCTTCTTATATTCATTCTTTTTCATTTACTCAGAAATTTTGTTAAACTAGACCATATGCTCTTCTTCATATGTGACACTCCATTTTTGTAGTATATTTTTACTGGCCACCGTTGTTGGAATGTTTGCTATCTTCACTTTTTGACTTCAACTTTCCTCAGCTTCTTTCAAGATTCAGCTTAGGCTCCATCTGGTATAGAAAGTCTATCTTGGTTAAGCTCCCTTCACCTTCATACTTCCATTTTATAATTTGTTGCTTATTCTGTGTTCCACCTTGTTCACATATGTTTTCCCTTTGCACTTGGGATTTTTTTCCGATTTTAATTCTTTGGCAACTATAGCCAATTAGCAAACATTTAGTAAAGGCTTACTATGTTCAAAGCACTATCCTAAGCATTGAACATACAAATACAAACAAAAAGACAACCCCTCACCCTAGTGAGCTTTCAGGGGGGGGGGGAGAGATACATAAAAGGCAAATTGAATGAGGGTTACTAGGGAAGTGGAGATACTCAGCATGGTGAGGCATGATGAAGAATTCCAAAGAAGTACAAAGTGATAGGAAATAAAGATATAGTTCGCTTGGGAAACTTCCTTAAATGGAGGTTCTGAAAGAAACCTTCACTCTCCAGAGGGAGGAACCCTAAGGCAGAGAGTAACTTCTAAAATCTGAGTTTCAGGACTAAATGATTTCCAGGATGAAAAGATTTCCCTAACATGATGGAGAAATCCAGAGGAATCTAGCTCCGGATGAAGTGATCTTTCAGAATGAAAAGAATATTGGAGCAAGATGCAGAATATCAGAGGAGTATACCCTTGTAGTAAATAAAGAATTCAACTATTGCATACACTACTAGAAAGATATTGGTATAAAAAATGGCCATTTCTTTGAAGGAGAAATTTGAAGTCTTAAAGAAATTCCTAAAGACAATCCAGTCTACTCTTCTTCCCTGCTTCAATTCTGGACCCAAATCATTGTCCATACCCTGTCAACTCCTCTGAGTAACATTTTTAAAGGCTTAAAATAAAAATAATCAAGGAGATTAATCATATAGAAACAGTAGTATCAAATCTCTACTAAACACTGTCCAACTGAGTATCATATTTTGGATAATAGAAATTCTTTATACACTTGGTTTTTCCCATACACATAGTTTGGTCATACTCTTTTGAATGATTATGGATCTGATTCAGCTTTTGTGATGTTCTAAGGCTAAAAGCAGTTATCAACTCTCATCTTTAAGCAATAACATGTGGACAGCCTCACTATCTATACACAATCTCTTTTCAATATAATTTCTGTTCTGGATTTCCTCTGTGGATGTGGAAAATATTTTCCTCTACTTTAAAAAACAGATTTTATTGATATCTCTTGTTTTTACATATCCTAAATATTTGCTGTTATCCCTCCTTATCCCAGAGAGCCATCTCATATCACCAAGATTATTTTTTCAAAAAGGAAAAAGAAGAGAAAGCAGAGAAAAGAAAGTAAAAAAAATCCCTAATTAATACATAAAGACACCCCTGTCATTATATATAATGTTCTACACCCATAAATCTCCTATTTCTTCAAAAGAATAAAGTGTTGTCTCTTATCTTTCGAACTAAGCTTTTTTCTTTTTAAATAAATTTGCAACCTTTGTTTTTGAATATTTTGATTATTTCCATTTATATTGTTTTAATTATATGTATTGTTTTATTTCATTAGCCTTTTTCCAATTCCTAGCTGCTACAAAAAGTAATACTATAAATATTTTGTTAACTATTGAGTTTTTTATAAGTGACCTTTTTGTGATAATATGTGTTCAACAGTGGGATTTTTAGTTCAACAGGGATAGACATTTTAGCCATTTTATATACATAATTCTAAACTGTATTCCAGAATGACTGTACTATTTTATAATTCCATCAGCAATTCATTATTGTAGTGTACAAACACTATTGCTGTGCATGCATTTTGTTTTATGTTACACCTGATATTAATAATTACATGTCCAAAATTGTCGTATCTTTCAGGGAATCTTTGTCTGGTTTTAACATAATTGTGGGAAATGCTACTTTACCAAATCAAATATGTATTGATATGTCATATACATGTCATATGTATTCATAGTCAATAGAGAAGTACAATAAGATCTTGAATTCCCTACATCTTGTAGTCACCTGTGTAATGGTAAAGATGTGTTAAAAGTGTGGAATGAGAGACAGATTCCAGGATTATGCTACAAGAAAGTTGAAATTGCCCTCTTCTTCAAATGGGAGGGTGAAGGAAGAGAAGTTCTGGACCATTCTCTCTCAAACCATAAATTAGATTTTCTAGTGCTGTCATCTTTTGAGCAAAGAAAGATCATATATGAGTATTTGTGCCAGTATCTTGTCTTTTAAAGAATACAGAGAGAAGGGCCCCCTAGGTGGCGCAATGGATAAAACACCAGCCCTGAAGTTAGGAGACCCTGATTTCAAATGTGACCTGAGTTACTTAACATTTCCTAACTGTGTGACCCTGGGCAAGTCACTTAATCCCGATTACCTCAGGGGAAAAAAAAATGCCGAGAGAAATGGCTCCTCCACTCCTCTGACAAAACACTGTTTGGCTTCATCACCCCCAACTAGTCCTCTGTCTATGAGGATATGCTTCAAAGAGAGGGACTCCTTGGATGCTTCCAAATGAAGCCTCATTAATAAGCTCGCTCAGTAAACTTATTAAAGAGTTCAGTAAATTGAAAAAGAATTATTATGTATGTATACATGTACACATACAAATATAAATAGACTTGGTGCCTAAAACATGAGAACATTGACATTACTGGTATGTATACTATAATTAATTCTGTGGGATTTCACAAAACAAAAGTTTTAGATTCTTCAAAATGCATTAAAATCAAATGGAAAAATAATTTTGTATTGACTTCTCTTAAGAACCTATAAGAGGATGACCAATTCTCTGATTGTTCAATTACCCATTCTATATAAATTAGAGTTTTAAAATATGCGTTTCAATTCTGGCTTTGTTCTAAGGTATTTTATTCCTAGTGCTTTAATCAAGATAATCATTTTTCCATTTATGCTTTGTATCATCTCTAGAGCAGGATAAGGAACATGGATCCACATTTGATCACATAGAAATAATACCAGAATTTTCCCACTATGAGATTATATAGTAAGCTTTTTCACTTGTCCAGAAAATTGATATTAAAATCATCCTAAACATACCCAACTTTACATACATGTTTTAAATTGGTGCTAGTTAACAAAAAAGTAAAACTCATAATTCTAATTGATAATGGCTTCTAAACCCACGTCAGTTTTTTGGGAAGTACTACACCATAATTTTAGCACATCAACATTTCCATTATAAAATTCAGATTTTCTGAGATTTATAATTTGGCAGTTTGAAATTTAATTAGATTGAAATGTGGTATAAAAATTATTAGCACACAGATAACATTCCTTATGAGTCCACAAGGTTGAATTTTTTGCCAACTCAGCCAAATTTTATCAAACAAAATGGCCAAAGTAAAAACATTTTATGGACATATTTACACAGACACATTTGATTTTTTTACATTAAAACTGAAAAAAAAAAAAACCCAAAAGATACCAGCAAAGTTAATTTTTAAATCATTGTTAAATTTATTTTTGATTTTAAATCATAAATAATCCAACCAAGTTAAAAAATGTAATGATCAAGTCAGTAGTAGACACATTTCCTTGAAACAAGAATCTCTTAGCTAGAGGTCTCAAACTGCTGGGTTGACCAAAGCAAATACCACCTTTCACCTTGTGTAACATGAGTTGAGTGTTTTGGGGGACAATTAAATAACTTAAGGTCTGAAAAACTACTTTTTATGTTTTTAGTTTAACTTTCTTTACTCTTGATCTTTAGGGAAAAGAAGAAAAAACATGGGAAAAAAGTTTTATATGTTTGTTGTATATATGTACATTATATGAATGGTATTAATAATGTCTGAGGCAGTATTTGAATTCTGGGCTTCCTAACGTTAAGCTCAGTGCTCTATCCACTGCCTAGCTGCCTAGACTAACTTCATATCCTTTTTCAACAAGATTATAAACTATAGTGTGGAATTGCCATGGTTAAATTTTTATCCTGATTTTAGTAAAGTTTTTGATAAACTATGCAGAACTTAGCACCATGTTTGGTGCAGAGTGGATGCTTAATTAGTGTTTATTAACTATTGATTGTCTCCTAATATTCTTGTAGAAAAAAATGGAGAGTTATGTGTTAGTGATATAAGCAGATTTGGAATTGGTTGGATTACCAGACTCAGAGTAGCTGTTAATGGTTCAATATCAAATGCTCTAATGTAGTATTTCAAAGATCTGTTCATGACCCTGTGCAATACAGTTTTATTAATGGCTTGAAGAAAGCCATATAGTATGCTCATAATCTGAAGATACCAGCAAAGTAGGAAGGATACTAATATAGTGTATAATAGAAACTATATCCAAAAATCTTGTTAGTTGCTTTGGACGTAATCTAATAAGATGAAATTCAACAAAAGTAAATGTAAAGTCTTATACTTGGGTACAAAAGAAAAATCAAGTTTACAAATAAAAGAGGAAAGATTTGTGAGTAGACAGCATTTTTCCCCAGTTTCTTTTTATTAAAGTTTTTTATTTACAAAACATATGCATAGGTAATTTTTCAACATTGACCCTTGCAAAACTTGTGTTCCAAATTTTCCCCTCCTTCCTCCCACTCCTTCCCCTATATGGCAGGTAATCCAATATATGTGTGTGTGTGTGTGTGTGTGTGTGTATACACACACACACACACATATATATATATTTATGTTAAATCTATGTATAAATATGTATACAGTTATCTTGCTGCACAAGAAAAATCAGATCAAGAAGGAAAAAAAAATCAGAAAGAAAACAAAATGCAAACAACAGAAAGAGTAAAATGCTATGTTGTGTTCCACACTTAGTTCCCACAGAACTGTCTCTGGGTGAAGATGGGTCTCTTCATCACAAGACCATTGGAAATGAACTGAATCAGCTCATTGTTGGAAAGAGCCACGTCTATTAAAATCGATCATCATATAATCTTGCTCTTTGTTGTTGTGTAACAATGATTTCCTAGTTCTGCTCATTTCACTTAACATCTGTTTATGCAAGTCTCCCCAGGCGTCTCTAAAATCATCCTGTGATTATTTCTTCTACAACAATAATATTCCATAACATTCATATACCATGACTTATTCAGCCATTCTCTCTGAGTGTTGAGCATCCACTCAGTTTCCAGTTTCTTGCCACTACCAAAAGGGCTGCCGCAAACATTTTTGCACATGTGGGTCCCTTTCCCCCTTTAAGATCTCTTTGGGATATAAGCCCAATAGAAACACTGTTAGGTCAAAGGGTATTCACAGTTTGATAACTTTTCCAAATTATTCTCCAAAATGATTGGATCTGTTCACAACACCAACAACAATGTCTTAGTGTCCTAGTTTTCCCACATGCCCTTCAACATTCATCATTATCTTTTCCTTTCATTTTAGCCAATCTGAGACAGCATTTAAAAAAAAAAAAAAAAAGATGAATTTTTGTTTGTTTGTTTGTTTGTTTAATTGGATTACAAGCTCCATTGTGACTTTGTAGCTAGAAAGGCTAATTTGATCTTTTGTTGAGTAGTATAATGGGAATAAGAAGAGTGTACCTCTAGGAGTATGGAGGTGGTAATCTCATCAAATCTATATCTGACATACATAATTGGAATTTAATGTTTGATTCTGCATACCATGGTTTAAGAGAATTTATTGATAAGTGGTAGAATATCCAGGAATGTAGCTAGGATGGTGAAGGACTTTGAATTCATGATAAATGGACAAAAGGGAAGAGAGTAGAGAGATTTTGTTATCCCACACTGCCATATCCTGCCTCATCTTCATCTTCCTTCCTCTGAAAGTCCTTTGGGTTTTGCATGTTTCCTGCCTGATCTTTACCCTCCAGAAGGAAGAGGAAAGGAGAGAAGAGGGGAGGAGAGTGCCTTATCATTCTATGTTGCCATCTTGTACCTAGATTCTAGAAGTCTCTTGCATAGTCCTTAGCCTCACTTGGAAGAAAAGAATATTTATTCTAGTACTGCTTCTGTAGAGAGGAGAGAGGATGCCATTCCAGCCATTCCATCTCAGGCCCTTTTGTTTTCTGCTTGCTTTCCAGACTCCTTTATGAAGAATTGAAGTGTCATTCATATAGCAGCCTTCTACATCTGGGGTGAAGGGAGAGAGGGTACCATTCCATCAAATTCTCAATCTAGTTTCTTGCCGTGGAAGAAGAAGACTATCACTACTCCTATTCTAAGTTCTTTTTGTCTCATCCATACTATCTAAGACTCTGAAAGGATTCCATCCTGAGATTAGAACACTATCAACACTGATAATATTTTTTAAAAATTTTAATTATATTTTCCAAAATACATTAAAAGATAGTTTTCAACATTATCTTTGCAAAACCTTATGTTCTATAATTTTCTCCCCCAATATATGTTATATGCAGTTCTTCTAAACATATTTCCACATTTATTATGTTGCAGAAGAAAAATCAAATCAGAAAGGAAAACAAATGAGAGCAAGAAAAAAACAACAACAAAGGTGAAAATACTATGTTTTGATCCCCATTCAGTCCCCATAGTCCTCTCTCTGGGTGCAGGTAGCTCTCTTCATCATAAGTCTATTGGAACTGGCCTGAATTACCTCGTTGTTGAAAAGAGCTACATCCATCAGAATTCATCATCACATAATCTTCTTGTTGCTCTCTTAGTTCTACAAATTTCACTCATCAGCAATTCTTGTAAAACTCTCCAGGTCTTTCTGAAATCATCCTGTTCATCATTTCTTATAGAACAAAAATATTTTATTACATTCATATACCATAAAAATGTTCAGCCATTCTCCAACCAATGGGCACCCATTCAGTTTCCAGTTTCTTGCCACTACAAATACGGCTGCTACAAACATCTTTTGCACATGTAGGTCCTTTTTTTATGATCTCTTTGTGATACAGAGTCAGTAGAGGCTATTGGATCAAAGGGCTATCAAAGCACAGTTTTGCAAAATGCAAAAAAACACATATGCAAAAGTTACTTCATGTAATCCTCATAATAATTCTGTAAGGTCAGTGCCATTATCATCTTTATTGTATAGATAAGGAAATTGAAGCTAAGAGGTTGAATCTGGTCACATACCTGATCTTAGATGGGATTTGAATTCAGGGTTTCCTGATACCAAATCTACTACTCTCTAAATGCTTATCTCTTTTATCATACATGATTATGAACACTCAAGATGACTAAATGTTTTATGAAATGTTGTTTCTTAGTACACATGATGACATTATTTCCCTTGTTTGCTTTTCTTAATAAAATCTGAGAACTCTTCTTCCATTCAGATTCCGTTTCTTTCATGTTTTGATTTCATTTACAGGAATATTGGGAATATTAATGTTATCCTTTTTGTCTTGTAGTGTGTGAACAAAAATCTCAAGAATTTCAACAATTAAATTTACATTAGTAGCATATGAATTATGATCTTTGGTGTTTTTTTTAATAATTATTAATGTGATTAAGATTTTTGCCTCTTCTTTTCACCATATTCCTTTGGGATTGGAAGGACTATAAAGCACTATACAGACGTTTTTGTCTGTTTTCATGAGTTACTGGAATCAAATAAAAATTAATTACTTCGTTAGTTTTTGGTAGTAGCATCTTAACTTTTTCTATCATATAAAAACCAATGAAGTGTAAATTTCTTGAAAATGTAGTAATAATTTTTCACTTGTTTTTTTTAAATAATTAGAAGTCTTAGATATTTAGTAGTCAACATTTATTCACAACCTGTCAATGATATTGTTCACAGATTGTCTGAAATATTGAAATAGTTTAACACACTTCTAAGAAAGACAAAGTACAGGCATCTGTTAACACTGAGTTGAAAAGTATACTGAAATTGATTTCCATTGTTTAAGGATACTTTTTAATGTCTTTTTAATATGCCAATGAGACTCAATCCTTTCTAAAATAATGTCCTGGGTTAGTGTGACACTTAAATATGAAAAAAGCACATATGCATGTTTGATTCTTAAATTGATTGTTCTTAGGCATTTTCATCTGAATAAGAAGTTGTATAAATACTTTTTAAAAAAGTATCCATATTATGATCCTTTTCTTGGGCAAAAGTCTTAGGAGTAAAATAGTCTATGGGGGTGAAGCAATAAGGAAAACATTTTTTACTTTAAAAACGGACTTATACATATTTGTGTAACCTTTAAAGTTCTGGGGAACAATTTAGATTTTCCCTGGCAATTTGGGTTTCCACACTAAGATTACATTTTATTCCCTTAGGATATTCCTAAGGGTTTGGTGATATTTTTCTGATGTTAATAGGTTTGAACCTCCCCCTTGTGGTATGTTCTCTTAAGCTATCTCCTTCTTCTATGTATTGATTATACTTCATTAGCATTTAAGTATCATTTAACCAATTAACAAAAGTCAGCCTTTTACAAAGAGATACTTCACTAAAAAGATACAGTAAAATAGAATCTTCTGAACATTCACCTATACCATTTGATTCTTTAGGAAAATGGACTCAGTCTCAGTGATTGCTACAAAGTAGATGCATATTCTCTCCTTTCCCCCTTTCTAATTCTTTATAGCTAATAGGCAGTGTTATTGCTCCTTTGCTTATATAAACTAGCATCTTGGTGACAGTCTGCTTGCTGGTTTCTTTGGGCTGTTCTTTTTACTAGACTCAATTGCTCATGAACTCTGGTCTGGCATAGACTCTGGCTCTTTGATCCCTATTCTCTCACAGGGTCACAGCCCATATCTGTTTCATCTTCAATACTTTTTCGCTTGAGGCAGGAAAGAAGGGACAAACAAGGGTATTATAATAATAATAATATTTTTAGTAATGATAATGGTAATAATTTTTAAAATTGCAAAAATAAAATAGCAGCTATCTTTGATAGCACTTAAATGTTTGCAAACCACAGCTATACTGCAAGAAAGAGGCTATTTTTCCATTTTACATATGAGGAAACTGAGGCTGGGAAATATTAAGTGACTTGTCCAGGGTCACACACAGCAAGTGTCTTAAGACGGGTTTTGAAGTCAGGCCTTACTCCAAGGCTGACCTTCTCTACTGTGCCCATGCAGTTGCCTCAACAGGCAACTTCTGCTATGGTTTATATTTGCGTCTTTGGATAGTAATGGTGTTCACCCCATCTGAATGCTCATGGTGATTATTGCCTCCATACTTTTATTGAATTTAGCTGGTAAAGTGCAGTTAAATAACTGGGATTTTTTTGTATGTATGTTTACTTCTGGCTCAGAATATAATTATAAAGCTTTTTCTCACTATAGAATAAAGGGGACTGGAAATAATCTTATAATATCTACAGATACTCCATGGCCCATAGAGGGATTAACATGTGAGATGTGCTTGTCAGGGCTGGGCTTTCATAGAATAGGCCTTGTTACACCTGTTTTGAAGTTAATTTTGAAACTTTGTTGTTTTTCCTTTCTCTCACAGGATCTTAGTATATCCTTGTCTTCTCTTGATTCTTTTCCATGTTAATTCATATACACTATGTAACAGGGACAAAGATGTTTTGCCTTAGTGACAGTAATATAGAGGAATTTTCCTATTCTTGCTCCTAATGCCTCCTCAAAGTTTCTTAAAAGCTTCTAGATAATATGCCTGATGTTAACTGACAAAGACATGAAAGGAATTAGAATAGCATATGAAAAGTGGTTGGTGTGCTTATCCACACTTCAAAATTTTGGACTGAATGAAAGGATATAGAACCTATACTTTGTAATGGAGAGACAAAAGAAATTTACTAACTTGATTGAATTAGAAATGAACTATTAGGAAAGGTCTTGATAGGTTCCTGAGGGCCTTTTTGTGTCTTTGTGTTATTATGGGTTTAACAAAAAAGCTAAAAATATGGTGATTAGTTTCCACAGCATGATGGACAATGAAATCATACAAAATATTGACCCAGTTATCCTCCCTTCTCCTGCTACTCTCCCAGGAAGGAAACTTCAGCAGCAGAGTAATGTTCCAGTAGATGGCAGCAACAATTCAGGAGAGAATCATGGAGACAATGTGAATCTTGAGTTAATGGTGGATGCTAAGGCAGGGGCAAGGTTAGATAGCTGAGGCAGTATCAAGGCAGTTACAGGGAGGGAATTAGGAATGAAGTTAAGTAATAGTAAAGAATGTGGCATCATACATTTATAGCTGGAATGGACCTTAGAAGCTATCTAATATATCTCTTTACTGTCCCCTCCTCAGATGTAGACTGAATCCCAGAAATGTAAAATGACAAAATCAGGCATGTCATTATCAGGAAGGCAAATAGAAGGATTCAGTATTGATGTTGAGGTCCTTAAGATGCTACTATATAGGTGAGTGCTCTTGCACTGATTGTTTTAAGATTTAAAACACTGAAGAGCAGCCTCTGAATGAGAGCCATAATAACTCAAATTCAACCCAACTATCCACAATTGAAAAACTAAGTGGATGAAGAATGCTTATGTTTAGACTGTGCTATCTAGTTGTAAGTACAGCTTATAGAATTGACATGAGCATATATATCTTGAATAATCAACTGGATTCAGGATAGATTAGAAAGAATAGATCAGAAAATTTCTGGTTTTAAAGAATAAAAATTTCCAGATTAAGAGCTTTGTGATACCATCTTATGTATCATTGTTCACATTTTCTTTAAAATACTTATATTTTCTTGTTGTGTTTAAACAATCAAGAATTTTTTTTTCTGATTCCCATAGATGTTAGTGCTTCCCCCCCCCCAAATTATATCAGATTTATTTAGCCATTGTGAGTGCAGGGATTTCTTCCCTCCCTCCCCCCCATTCTCTATGTCCTCACTACCTAGCATAATGCATTGAACAAAATAGGTGCCTAATAAATGCACATTGGATTGAAGCAAAGCATTGTCCTATGGTGATTTGTTAAGACACAATGATCCTTTGGCACTTTGATTGGAGGTTGTAGTTTTTCTCATTTTGATTTAGTAAGTGTTTGGGTATTTTTTATATTCTTTTGAAAAGTTTTGTAATTTATTTTCATTGTATTTTATTTATACATTTGTTATTTATTTAAAATATTTTGGGATTTTAATATTTGATTTGCTTATCATTATGGTCTTTCAGAATTCTACTAAAAATACATTGTGTTTTTACTTGTTTTACATAAGCATTTAAATAATGGTGGTGCAAAATACAGCTGAAATAGATGTTAGATTTCATTTACTCCAATTTCCTTAATTTTGCAGATAAGGCAACTGAGGTCTAGAGATGTGAAATGGATATCTCAAGGTCTTTGAAATGAAGCTACAAATTCTGATTCAAAGTTCAATATTCTTTCTATTGCATGACATTGAAAAAAAATTTAAATAAGCTCATCACCATAAGATTATAGATTTTGAATCAAAAAGAATATATATATTCAAGCTTCTCAATTTTTCAGATGAAGAAGGTGAGGCTCAGTGAGATTAAAATCATTTGCCCAGATTATGCAGACAATATGTGTTAATTTCAGCATTTGAACTTGGCTTCTATAATCCCAATTGTACTCTTTATACTCTACTTTTGCAACCTCAAATGTATTCTGTTACATAGTTAAATAGATTTTGATTGAATAGCTTAGTGATACTTTCAAATTAATTTGTATTTTGTTGGCCATAATTTCATCTACATACATTTGAAAAATAATATGTATTTTCATGTTATGTTTTTCAGCCTGCAAAAGTGTTTGGTTTTTCATTATATAGTTACGATTTTTGAAGCTGTTTTGCAGCTTTAAAAAATTAGAAATCTGATTGAAGTGATTGAAGTTTCAAACAATTAGATTCCATATTCATTTTAAAAATTTCAGTGCAACAAATGCAAAAAAATCCATTTTTATAGATATATTGTGGGAAAAGAATCAGGTCTTTTACAGTTTTATTGGACATTTTAAAGTAATTAGATCTGTGTGAATATCCGTTTCAAAGCATTTTTTTCAAAGTAGGTACAAAAGAAGCATTAATAATAGTTTCATTTCCATACTGATACAGGTGGCACTTTAATAGATGGGTTGTTGAATTTAATTCTATACAGAAACTATTGACACAGCATCAGTTATTCATACTACACATTTTGAAACTAAATAGATTAAAATAATTGTTGGATACATATAGATTTATGGAATCTTTGTAATAATGCTGTGTAGTCCACAAGGGATGATCTGGTCACTTTTGTTATAGGAATCCCAGGCCTTGTGATGAATTTTTTTTTACCTCCATTTAAATGTTTATAATCAATGAAAGAATTAAATTTATATGTAAATAGTATATGGAGGAAGGAGAAAATAGGAGAATAGCTTACATTTTCGGGGAAGAAGAGATATTACTGACATTTAATCTGGTAAGCTAAATGACACAAAACTGCCATTGCTGCTTTTTGGTGCTTTTTCTTCTTTGCTGCTCCTTTTAGATCTAAGGTAGGAATGATAAACCAGAGTTTCTGGTAAATACCATTAATGTTCGGAAGAAGGCAAACTTGGATTAAAAATATAACACGCAAATTTATTTTGGTGAATTAGTGATTCCTCAGTATGATTATTCCTTTCAGTCACAAAGATCATAATCCACTGTGGGAAGTCAATTGGTGACATTAAGTCCAGAGAGCAAATCATGACAAAAGGGATAAAAATATGACTCTCTACATTCTTTGCTGAGGTAGAATCAGAGAGATTTAGAAATATCTCATCTAGTTCACCATCTTAGACATCTTATATATTATACATCTTGAAAGAATGAAACAGAAGCATATATATGCTGTGTGTGTGTGTGTGTGTGTGTGTGTGTGTGTGTGTGTGTGTGTGTGTGTGTGTGTGTGTGTATATATATATATATATATATATATATATATATATATAGAGAGAGAGAGAGAGAGAGAGAGAGAGAGAGAGAGAGAGAGATGCATAGACATATTATCTATTTCCCTTTGTTTCATTTCTGTGGCTCCATTATATCAAGAATCTGAAATAATATTGCAATTATTCTAGGTAAAATTTGATTAGAAAATTATATCTCATTTACAAAATGCTATCAGCCAGACAAATGGTTTCTAGGCTTTCACAGTATAAGGATTGCTCTACTATTAAAAAAAAAAAAAATTAATGTTCTTTACATAGATGTAGAGCTGAAAGAGACCCTTGGAACTATTTGGTCTGGTCCCAACTGAGAATCAGTGAAGTTAGATAATTTATCTAAGTTTACACATGTAGTAAGCATCAGCATTAAGATTTGAATTTACACCTCTGACCTCAGACCCAGTGTTCTTTTCTCTTGTACCATACTATCTGTTAATTGAGTAAATATATTATGACAGAACTTATTTGATCTGAGATGAAACAGCTCAGTTTAAGGAACATTTGTTAATTCCTCTTAAATATACAACAGTTTCTGCCTTCAAGGAGTGTAGATAAGTGGAAAAGAGCTATACTTGATTGATTGTTACATAAATTATAATGTGATTAAGTGCATAGACTTGATTGGCTTGTGAGATATAAGGAAAGGAAAGCATATTTTCTATTTGAAGAGTAATTTGAGAAAACTTTGGGGAAAAGGTGATATCTTAGATTCTGGACCTTCAGACAGAGTAGGAGAAAACAGTATAGGTCAGCTGTATCCTGTTAGAAAAGGTAGAAAGGTAGTATTATGGTCCATATCTCCTTTGGGTTGAAAGTGAAATTTTTAAAACATTCTCTGTAAAAGATGTAGAAAAAGCGAAAAATGAAAATGAAAGACTTCTACCTAAAAAAAACCACAAAAAACTCAGGAAGAATTTAAGAGACCAAAAGAGAAATTGACCGACTCTGATACACAAGGTTAAAAGAAAAAAACAAAACAAAACACCTTTATACCAAAGGTGAAAAATGTTAGTATAAAGGCAAAACAACAATAACAAAAAAAACCCCAGTTGCTTGGGCTGACACTTCATTTAAGACAGAACAGAAAAAAATTGTAGACCTTCAAATTTAGAAGACTCTTGATCTCTCTCCTCCCTCTTAAAAAAATGGGGGGGGCAAACTAAGTAAGACATGCTTGAATTAACTGAGAATTACATAAAAGACCTTTCACTCTCTCATCTAAAAGAAACTTCACCTAAAGATGTTCATGGTAAAGGATAACTCAGGTATCTATGGTGAAAGAAAATAATAAAAGGGCTTAAAGAAAAGGTCTTCAACTTGATTTGGTTACCATTATATGGGAGAATTAGGATTCAACTCCTGAGGCCTCAGCAACAAAAATGGATAAACAAAAGAAACAAAAAATACTTTAATGATGGCAAGGAACTTGGAAGAGGGGAAAAACTCAACACCTGTAATCAAAAGGCAAAAATAGCTTGCTTGTAAGAACCTTAATCTTCTTTGAAGAAATGAAACAAGATTTTGAAAAAATATTTAAAAAAAAATGAGAGCATATATGTATACACACACACACACACACACACACACACACAGAAAGAATTGAGATAAAAGAATCAACAGCAACTCGTCAGAAGAGGTATAGAATTTTATTCTAGTCTCAAACTCACAAAAAATCAGAATGAACCAAATGGAAATTAATGACTCTGAAAAATAAGCAAAACAATAAAAAAAAAAAAAAAAAGCAAAGCCAAAAGAATAAGAAAATAGAGGAAGATCTAAACTTGAAAAACTTGAAAAGAGATCAAGGAGAGATAATTTGAGAATCATAGGATTATCTGAAATCCATGACTAAAAAAAGTTTTCTGAATATTGTATATCAAGATATCATTAAAGAAAAGAACTCAAACCTAGTAGAACAAGAGGCTGTGTAAAAATAGAAAAAAAGACTAAATGAAAATAAAATTTGAAATATAAATATTGAAGTTAAAAGAAAAAAAAAGTGAAAAATTCAAGTGGATTTTGTAACAATTAGCCAGTTAAGTGAAGCAAACAGATAAGTGGTACAGTAGATAGAGCATTTGATCTGGAAGACCTAAGTTCTAATTCACCCTCAGGTGCTTATTAGCTATCTGACCCCTGGCAAGTGATTTTTTTGACCTCAGTTTTCTTAGCTGTAAAATGGGAATACTAATAGCACTTATCTTCCAAAATTGTGAGAATTAAAAGAGAGAATGTTTTCAAAGAGTTTAACACAGTGCCTATTATGTGGTTAATTGTTTAATAAGTGAGTTTCCCCTTCCCTTTCTGTGGAGAAGATAAGATGGGGAATGTTAAAAAAGTTCAATCCTAATGTTATAAGTGGTCATAGAAATTGTCAATTAAGACAAGGGATCTATAAATAGTTTTTTTATTATTTGAAGATGCTATAAAAATGAGGAAGAGAGAAGAGGATACATAAAGGGAAAAAGAGAAAAGATAAATAAACTTGTTAAGACTTATAATCAAGTTGTGCAAGTTGAACTATATGCACTTAGGGAAATAAATGAGGGAGTGACTCTCACTTGAACTTTAGTTTCTTCTAAACTGGTCAGAGGAGAGCAGAATACACTTTTTTTTTGGAGAAATCATTTAATGAAACAGGAATATGGATAGGAAAAGGGAGAGATGATCTAAGGAAGAAAAAGCTATTAAGGGCCTACTATGTGCCAACCACAATCTTAAACACTTCTTACTCATTGTTGGGGTTTTGCCACACCACTTGTTGCAGTCTCACTGGAAACCGAAAGTTTCTTACCGCGCGCTGCTAGCTTCCTCCAGCCTTCGGACGTCTCCGGCCCCGCTTCTCTGAAGCGGGGAATAAGCAAACAGAGAGCCAACATGTAGCAGAGCTGTTCTTTATTGTCTGCTCCCCAAAATGTCTCCCCGAGCCGTTGCTGTTCCCTACTTTTATACAGAATCTTCTTGGACCCTCCCCGATTCCTCCCTTCATGGGCGGGGCCAGCTCCTTTAGCAATGCCTAGCTGTTTTTCTCCTTATATGGCCAGGCAACTCATAGTTCCACGCATCTACTGACACATAGCTCTATTAGTCAACCCAGAACCACATCCTGGAGATGACTGACATTAGGGTGGCTCCCTTCCACACAGGGGGCTCAGTTCCAGGTCCATTACAACCCATAACAACTCTGAAAAGTAGGTGCAATTATTATCCCAATTTTACAATTGAGGATACTAAGGAAAATGGAGGTTAAATAACTTGCTAAGCATCATATAGCTAGTAAGTGTCTGAAGCTTTATTTGAACTCATTTTCCTGACTCCAGACCAAGCGCTCTATCTATTGCACCACCTAGTTTTTCTTCACTAGGGGGAATAAAAGCCTGGAGCAAAAGACTATTTATAAGCAAAATAAATGTAAAGCTTGAAGAAGGGATAACAAAGAGAAAAGTGAAAAGAAAAAGGCAAAAGGTAATAACTTTGAATAAAAAAGGGAGTGAATAGTATAGAAAAGAAAATACAAGTCAATGAATAAGCATTTAAGAACTTACTATATAGTGTTTCCCCACACTGAGCTAAGTGCTGAGGATACAAAATGAGGCTACAAAATACTTAAACAGTTTGTGCCCTGCATCCATCTATTGGGGGAGTCCATAAGTAAACAAGGAACTAGAATTAGGTGGGTTTGGGAAAGATTTCCTTTCTACAATGAACTTCTTGTTGGGATTTGAAGGGAAGCCAGGAAGTGGAAATGAGGTGGATCATGGTAAACATGGGGAAGAATCACAAAAAATGCCTGGAGCCTAGAGATGCTTTTCATGGTACAGCAGGGAAGCTAGTTTTAGAGTCTGTGGTGAAGAGTAATATTTAAGAAGACATGAAAAGTAGGAGTGGGGCTTTGAAAGACTTTGAAGGACAAAAAGAGAATTAGAAGAGACTTATTGAAAGGATTACAATACAAAGGGGAATAAACAATTAACTGTCATAACTAAATGTGAAGGGGATGAACTCAACAGTAAAATGGAAGAGCTTAGCAAAAAGGATTAGAAAGCAAAATTCAGTAATATTTTGTTTACAAGAAATGTTCAAAACAGAGTCAAACAAGAGCAAAAAACTACAGCTCTATGAACATAAAAGAAGAGGAAGCAATTAAAATCAAAAAAGACAAGATCAAAAATAGAGATTTAAAATAATAAAAAAGAAAAACTACATTTTCCTGAAAGTTAATTTCAATAATTAGTATATATGTGCTCAGTTGAATAGCTTCTAAGTATTTTTTAAATGAATTGCAAGAAGAGTTGGAAAGACTAAAATAATAGAGGATCTCAATTTATCTCTTGTCAGCTTTAGATAATTAAACAACAACAAAAATAAATAAGAAAGGAAATAAGCATCCAAATAGAAGTTTTAAAAAGTATATATAAAAGAACTTTGGTGATTGATTATTGAATAGAAATAAAAAAGAGTAGATAGAGTAGCTCTGCTGTGCATGACATCTTTGCAAAACATTGATCATATCTTAGGACATAAAAACTTAACAAATGCAGAAAAGCATATGTACTATATATATATATATATATATATATATATATATATATATATATATATATATATATATATATATATATATATATATAATTTTTTATTACACTGCAATAAAATTTATGAAATAAATTGTTGTCACTTTTAAAATATTAAAAATCAAGAAAAGATTAAATAATTTAGTCCCAAAGAATTATTTATTCAAGGGAAATGATCAAAATGACATTTTATTAAAGATGGCAATGAGATAATATTCCATAATTTTGAGGATGTGACCAAAATATTCCTTATGGAAAATTCATATTTCTAAATAATCCAAATTTTGAAATAACAAAACACATGAATGAATGAAACAGTAGATTGGGAATACAACTAAAAATGTTAGAAAAAATGTTAAAAAGCCTCAATTAGGGCTCAATTAAAAAGTACTCAAATAATTACCAAAGTATAAATCCTGAAAAGTACTTAATTTAGTTGAAAACACATTTCTGAGTCGTAAAGAGCAGAAAATCAAATTACCAGTATTAAAAAGGAAAATTTGCAACAAATGAAAAGAATAAAGGGATAGTTACAAACTATTTTGTCTATATACAAACAATATTAACAACTTTTCATGTTTATGAAATTATAAAATATTCCAATTAACATGAGAAAACTTAATATATAAATATAATACTCCAAATTACTACAGTTAGAGAAATGCTAATTAAAGCAATTCTGAGATCCTACCTCATATTCATCAGTGTGGCAAAGATAACAAAATAAAAAATGATAATTGTTGGAGGGGATGAGGAGAAACAGATACAAAAGTGAAACATTGTTGGAGTGTAAAAAGCAGGAACATTGGAGAAATATACTTAAGGCACAGTATGATTGATTTAGTCCTACAACAAGGTGTTAACTCTGTAGAATCGATAAGACAATGGTTATCTAATTTTATATGTGCTTAGTACTTAATATAGTTCTACAAGATTGACATCTATTCTATAAGATTGACACCTATGATGATGTAATTATTATTTTTTTAATAATATTATCCCTTGTATTCATTTTTCCAAATTATCCCCTCCCTCCCTTCACTCCCTCCCCCCCCATGACAGGTAATCCCATACATTTTACATGTGTTACAATATAACCTAGATAGAATATATGTGTGTAAATGCCATTTTCTTGTTGCACATTAAGTATTAGCTTCCGAAGGTATAAGTAACCTGGGTAGATAGACAGTAGTGCTAACAATTTACATTCACTTCCCAGTGTTCCTTCTCTAGGTGTAGTTATTTCTGTCCATCATTGATCAACTGGAAGTGAGTTGGATCTTCTTTATGTTGAAGATAATCCACTTCCATCAGAATAACTCTTCAAACAGCATTGAAGTGTACAGCGATCTTCTGGTTCTGTTCATTTCACTCAGCATCAGTTGATGTAAGTCTCTCCAAGCCTCTCTGTATTCCTCCTGCTGGTCATTTCTTACAGAATAATAATATTCCATAACCTTCATATACCATAATTTACCCAACCATTCTCCAATTGATGGGCATCCATTCAACTTCCAGTTTCTAGCTACAACAAAAAGAGCTGCCACAAACATTTTGGCACATACAGGTCCTTTTCCACTCTTTAGTATTTCTTTGGGATATAATCCCAATAACAGCAATGCTGGGTCAAAGGGTATGCACAGTTTGATAACTTTTTGGGCATAGTTCCAAATTGCTCTCCAGAATGGCTGGATTCTTTCACAACTCCACCAGCAATGTATCAGTGTCCCAGTTTTCCCACATCCCCTCCAACATTCATCATTATTTGTTCCTGTCATCTTAGCTAATCTGACAGGTGTGTAGTGGTATCTCAGAGTTGTCTTTATTTGCATTTCTCTGATCAGTATGATTTGGAACACTCTTTCATATGAGTGGAAATAGTTTCAATTTCATATGATGATGTAATTATAATAGAGTATATAAGAGCCAACAAAGACTGGACAAGAGACATTTGTGGTGGTTGGCCTGTCCTTTATTTCTCCACTGAGACCAAGGCCCATCTGAAGACCCTCCAGAAAGCTAGTCTGGCCCCAGGCAAGGAAACAGACTGTAAAAGAGACAATAAAGACTATTGTACTTTATCCCTGATTATTCTTGTGGTGAAACAAAGGCTGGTCCCAAGATCTCCAGAAAGCTAACCAGAACATTACATTGGGGGACTTATGAGTATAATCATAATGGAAAGCCGTTGGGAAATTAGAAATACATAGATACTAAAAAAATGCATGACTTTGACTCATCTATCACTGCCAGACTTATAATCAAAAAAAAAAATAATAAAATAAAGAAAGAAGAAAATGCCCTTTATGAACGAAAATATCCATAACAATATGCGCCACCTCACTGCTTTGTTGTTTAGTTTACAAACTATTCTATTATGCTTACTGTTCTCAGCATTAGTTTAAAAAATCTTATATTTTTAGGGGTAGCTAAATGGTACAGTGGATAGAGCATCAGCCCTGAAGTCAGGAAGACCTGAGTTCAAATTTGGATCAGACATTTAATACTTCCTAGCTGTTTAACCCTGGAAAAGTCATTTAACCCCAATTGCCTCAGCAAATGAAACAAAACCAAAAAAACTTATGTGATATTGGAATGAATTATTTTAATATTTGATATATTTTGCTAGTAAAATTATCACATCTTTTGTTGATTTTCTTTTTTGGGAAGGGTAATAAAGTTTGGTTATGGCCTTTTCAATTTGCTTTCTAAAATTGGATTCTTTAAACTTTCTATTTCTTGTTTTGTTAATCTGAGCATTTCATAATTTTGCAAATATCCATCCATTTCATTTAGGTAGTAATTTTCTGGTATATAGTTGGGCAAAATACTTTGGGATAATTTATTTTTTATGAATTCCATATCATTTTTGATACCAGTGATTTGCTTTTCATCTTTATTTTCAAAAAAAATCAAATTAGCTAATGGTCTGTCTATATGTACACCTTCTTCTCCCACAAAAAATCCCCAATGTCTTATTCAAAAATTTTTCTTTATTTCAGTTTGGTAACCTATTTTGGGTTTTTAAAACTTATATTTTGATGTTTAATTGGAGTTTTAAAAATGTATTCGCTTTTTGTGTTTTTTTAGTTTTATGATTAGTACACTGATCTGTTTTTTCTTTTATTGATGAAAATATTTAGAGATATAAATTTTTTACTTGTAAGAATTTCTTTGATTGCATCCTCAATATTTTGATATATCTCTTCATTAATATCTGTGCTTCTTCCTTTGATCTGCTAGTTCTTTAAATCTCCATTTAATATCTGATCCTTTCATCAGCAGTCTTTTATTGGCTGTGTCTGTTTCATTGAGTTTAATAAAAAGTATGTTTATTATTTCTTTTTTTTTTTACATTAGTTTGAGAACTTTTATGCCCTGATCAATGAACAATTTTTGTAAATGTATTATGCATATATGAAAAGTATGTATATATTCCTTTCTGTTCTCATTCATTAATGATATATAAGTTTAAAGAATTCTATTCAGGTACTTAATTTTCAAAAAAAAATGTCTGTATTTTAAAAAGGTACACTGAAGCTTTCAAATATTAGTTTTCCTTTCTTATATTTTTCTAATTCATTTAGCTTTTCCTCTAGGTATTTAGTACTTTGGCATCTAGCATATATAATTTAAGTATTGAAATTCATTGTCTATGTGGCCTTAAAACATAATTCTTTTCCTTCTGTTATCTCATTTAATTAAGTCTCTTTTTGCTTTGGCTTGTCTGGAATCATAATGGCTATTCTTTTAAAATTTGAGTTCATCTGAAGTATAATAGATTTGTTCCAGCCCATTATTTTATTATGAATCTTTATGTTTTAAGGGTATTCGTTGTGATTAATTTTTTGTCTCTCAGTTTGTGGATGAATTCATTCACACTCATAGTTTTGATTATTATTATTACCTATTCTCACTCATACTTTTAAGTTTTTTGATTCTAGTGCCGTATTTTCAATAGGTTCTGCTTCTGCTTCTCTTTCTATTCTGTCCAGATCCCAGTTATACATTCTTCCTTTATTCTTCCTTTCCTCCATCCTCCCTTCCCTGCCTTCCTCTCTACCTCCTTTGCTTCTTCCCTCCCTCCCTCCTTTTTTCTTCCTCCCTTCCTTTTCCCTTCTGCTATAGTCTCTGATGTTAGTTTTGCTTATAATTTTTTGTAACATAGTCTTCCTCTTTTTTTTTCTCCTCTCTCTGTTGAGTTAAATGTTATTTTTTCATCCAATTCAATGTGTGTGTGTGTGTGTGTTTGTGTGTGTGAATATGTGTGTAAGTGTGTATTATGTTTAAGACACTACTTGATTTATTGATTTAGTAACCTTAACAACAAAAGGCCTCATCTTGTCTGTCCTGACCTGACTTGTCTGTGATGACTGCCATCAAAATCTCGTGTTCACTGTTTCTTTTGTTAGATGAATCATCTCTTAAATTATAGAATTTTGTCTTAAATTATAATCAATTATAATTATATATAATATATGTGTATATATTATATAATTATAATAATATATAATTATATTATAATTAAATTATTTGTCTTAAATCTCGTGTTCACTGTTTCTTTTGTTAAATGAATCATCTCTTAAATTATAGAATTTTGTCTTAAATTATAGAATTTTGTCTGGAATTTAAGTTAAGCTTACTAGTGTATTTTTGGCAGACTACATTCTCTTCATTTTGAAAACCAAGCCAATGGTTTTCCATGATCTTTGATCCCTGGCAATCATTTCTTTTAGTTTTTTTCAACTCCTTGTGAAATAATTCAAATGGGCCTGATGTTTGGAGTTATCATGGGCACCCAGGTAAGCATTTATTCTTTCTATATTTTTTTATTCATTTATTCATAGTGGTGGAGAATCTTTTTGTCTTTTTTGAGAAAACAGAAGCAAAATAGAATTGAATGTTTTCGTCTTCAAAAAGTTTTCTGTTTTCCTTGTTCTGTGACTTTTTTTTTTTTTTTTTTTTTTTGGTTCTTCACCTCTTTTGAGCAGTATCTTATTCAATCTAACTCTTTTTTTTCCAATATCAGATACTCAGATGGGTCTGTGAATTGATCAAATTTAGAAGTTTCCTGTTTTGGTGCTGACTTTGAAATCCACCCATATTACCTGTGTTGTATAGTTCTTGTCTGTGTCTTATAAATTTATCATAGGTGAAGGAAGGGAGGGAGGGAGGAAGGGAAAAAAGAAAGATTTATTTTAGTACTTACTATGTACCAGGTATTCTGCTAATTTTACAAATATTATCTAATTTCATCTTCATAACCACCCTGGAAGTGAGATATTACTATTATCCCTTTTTTACAGTTGAAGAAACAAGTTAAGTGATTTGCCCAGGATTACACAGCTAGTAAATATCTGGGACTGGCTTTGACCTTAGATCATTCTGATTTCAGACCCAGTGGTATTCACTCTACCCCTTGCTATCTACTATCATTTATTTTGCTGGAGACCTTCCTTACTTTCTCCAGATATCTCAAGGATACCTAGGGAAACATTTGGACTATCTCCCCATTTTCCTTTGCTTCTACCACATAATGTGTGTGTGTGTGTGTGTATATATATATATATATAATTTATTCTTACCACATATTTCTCTGATGGCATGATATATCTCAATTCCTCTTCCTCTGTTTGTTATTGGTTATGTGTTGCAATCTTTTCATACCCGTTTTGTATCTCTTCATTGCTTTATACATGCTATTTGTTTTCAGTTCTTTAGAGACTAGTATTACATGTCTTATAGGGCAACACCAAGTAGGATATTGTTATTAAAATGATGGAGCCTTTGCTTTCATATGAAGCTCAGGATCCTTAAAAGGAAATTTGCTATTTCTTGAAGGAAATCCAGACCACTTAGGCTCCTTCTATTCAATTCTGAGCCTAACTCATTTTCCATTTATACTGCTTACCCAGTACTACTGGGATAAGCTTTATAGGTTGTCTCTTCAAATGAATAATACAATTTTAGGCAATGAGAAATCTTCATTTATTTCTTTCCTATGGTCTGATCAAACTCTTTTGGGTGATCACAGATCTCTTCTAGGAGCCTTTGCAGTAATCTAGGAATTAATACAGTGAACCTAATATTATCTTTAAATGGAGCCTTCTGGATGACCTTATCATTTACATGGAAAGTGGAATCTTCAACTTGAACTCTTTGCTGGATTTCCTCTGGCATAAATATACATCAAAATCTTTCAAGATATCTTTAAAGGCATATTTAACAGAAATAATTTGGTTAAATTATCGGATCATAGCTAGCAGAAAAAGTGTAAAGCTAGAAATCATCTTAAGAGTCTGTCAGGTAGTCTTTGCTGTATTGAGTCAAATACTTTTATACTTTTTTCCTAATTAAAATAAACCCACAAATTAGAAATTTAAGTTAACAGCCAGAGACATATTTTTATTTTAAAGTAACTAGTAAGATTTTGAAGGACTCTCTTCCCTCCCTCTTCTTCCCTCCCTCACTCTCTCACTCCCCTCCTTCCTTTTATACACCCCTCCCCAATCATCTCTTTTCTTTAATTTTTTCCCCCTGAGGCTGAGGTTAAGTGACTTGCTCAGGGTCACACAGCTAGGAAGTGTTAAGTGTCTGAGATCAGATTTGAACTCGGGTCCTCCTGAATTCAGGGCTGGTGCTCTATCCATTGCACCAACTAGCTGCCCCCAATCATCTCTTTTCTAATGATTTAGAAAGAGTTCTACATTATTAAAGTGATATAGTTATCCCAAAAGTCTTAGTGCAGTTTTAAGATTTTTTTTTTTTTTTTTTTTACTGTGCATAAAATTTAATAGCTTAAAACTGCATTAACACTTTTTTTGGGCATACCCTGTGTATATAATATTTCAAGATATTATATGCTTCTCTAAGAAAAAAGCAACAACAATGATACTTTCAAACTGAAAAATAACCAGTATGTATAATATATAAAAGTTTTTTAAATGGCTTTTTTAAAAAACTGTATCTGTTTCTCTTTTGGATGTGGACCTGAAAATATATCCCTGCTTGAAATTTCCATTGTGGAAATTTCTTTTATTTGTATAGATGGAGAAATTATGTGTAATGTGTGTATGTAGATAGATAAATAGATTTTGGAGTAATATGTGTTATTTAGGTTAAGTGATTGGCCCAAATATCCTACTCACAGGTAGAAATTGAACTAAGATCTTTCTGACTTTTCAGGCTGCTTCTGGGATATAGCTATCAGTAAATGAACTAAATCTGCTTTAAAAGGAAGGAATGTAGAATATAAAATACTATTGAAAAAAATTTTTAAAGGAAGGAATAACCTTGGTGCTTACATAAATAACGTCGTTATACATGCAAGGACAGTGAGGGTTCCCTAGTACAGGAAATGATTAAAAAAAAAAACCCAAAAAACAAAAAACTTGTTGGCAGAATAGGTCACATAGTCCTTGACCTTTATATCATAATACTTTGAAATTTTCTTAAATATTTTGCAATTGGATAATAAACATCTTGATCTGATGAGAGATTTATTCTAGATTTTAGTCTTTGTAAAGAAAACTCAATCCAATTTGCTAAAAATATAGCTTAGTGTTTGGTAATGCTACTTTTAAAAAAAGAGCTTGTGATTTCCTTACAAATGCATAAAATTATAGAATGAGCTTAGCTTTATTAGCTGATAAACATGTTGATTCACTTGGCTCAAAGCTTCTAAATGGAGCCAAAGGGGCACAGATTGTTCTTTACCCCACCCATTGGTAGAATGTTTTTCCCCCCTTTCCTCCAAAGGGAGGGACATAAACTGGAACAAATGATTATTCTCCTTTCATCTATTCTCAAGAATGTTTAGGAGAGAAGGGGAGAACAATTTTTCCCTTTCCTTTTTTTTTTTTTTTTCTTTTGCTTGAGATAGGGAACATAGATGTTTTAACAGTATGGAAAAATTTGCAGGTCTTCATGGAGAAAGGAATGTAATGTATAATGGAGCAATAGTGACTTGGCTGATGCTTATTTATCATATTTCTGTTCTACAAGATGCATTTATATGCAGACATTGGGAAATATGTTTTAAAGAGTTGAGAGAAAGGGTAGATTGGATCCTGTGATTTAGGATTCTCCTGGGTAAGCTGGATATTTTAATATCCTAAGGGAGAATATTTTAATGAATGAATTTCTAATGACACAGTTGTGGTGAAGAAGATTATTTAAAGGGATGTATGTATAGTATGTATGTGTATAGAGCCTAGAGCAAATTGATTTTAAAGGGACATCTACTGAAATACAAGAGCAAATAACTGAGGATCATTAAAATTCAGTAGCATAGTTCAGGAACATTTTGACCCAGAATGAACTAGAACTGGACCATAATGCTTCTTTGTTACTTTAATTGTTAGGTATTACAACTATCTTTACCAACTCATTTTGTGCAGCTCTTGTCTGTATCTTATAAATCTTCCAGAGAAATACTTCTTAATATGGTAGAGGCCTTTCTTTTACTCCTTTAATATTGTGTGGACATTAACACAACACTTAAGCTTCTATCTCTTAATCTCTTTTGCTTTGGCTAATTCATCTTGTTTTCCAATGGTATATCTCTGAATGATGTAATTTATATGAGAATATCAGCGTGGATATATTTCTTATCATAGAGTGGTATATCAACTCTTCATTGGTTGTCAACAAGTCTTTCATTTTTAGAGAACCAGTAATTATATAAATATTTGCAGACTCAAAAAAAAAAAAAAAAAGTAGTTCCCTCAAAGGATTTGTAAAGAATCACAATCTAATTTCTATTGCTTATTATTTAAAGTTTTATATCTCTTTGGAAGAAACTTTGGTAATCTTACAAAATTCATTTTGGAGAATTTTATTTAAAAATAACAGATTTGATCTCAGACACTTAACACTTCCTAGCTGTGTGATCTTGGGTAAATCACTTAATCCCAATTGCCTCAGCCCTCCCAAAAAATTGAAAACATGTTTAAAGTCATATATATGTTTACATAGACATAACTTAGAGATACTGCAGATTTGTATTCCAACCATTATAATAAAGTAAATGTCACAATAAAGCCCAGTATTTATAAAAATAATATTTATTCTATATTATTATATATACTTATGTCATCTAAATATATTCACATATGCATATATATGTAACATGTATATTATATTTATGCTATGCTTTAGGATATTAAATATTTAATAGTATTATGTCTAAAAAAAAATCAGCATACATACCTCAGAATTGAATGGTAGTGGTGATAAAGACATCCTTGTTTCACTTCTGATCTTATTGGGAATGTATCCAACTTCTCTCTGTTACAAATGATATTTGCTCATGGTTTTAGATAGATGTTTGTTATTTTAAGGAAAACTCCCATTATTCCTATGCTCACTAGTGTTTTTATTAGGAATGGGTGCTGGTTATTCAATATTGTACTAGAAATGTTGGCTTTAGCAATAAGAAAAGAAAAAGAAATTAAAGGAATTAGAATAGGCAATAAGGAGATAAACTATACATTTCTTTTATATTTTATATATTATTTATATGTATCTGCAGATAATGTGATATTATACTTAGAGAATCCTAGAGAATCATCCAAAGGCTACTTGAAACAATTACCAGCTTTAGCAAAATTACAAGATATAAAATAAACCCATACAAATCTCAGCTATTCTATATATTACTGACAAAGCCCAGCAGTAAATGATAGAAAGAGAAATTCCATTTAAAATAATTGTAGACAAAATAAAATATTTGGCTGTCTACCTGCCAAAAAAAAATCCAAGAACTATATGAACACAGTTATAAAACACTTCTCACATAGATAAAGTCAGATCTAAACAATTAGAAAAATGTCAGTTGCTTATAGGTAGACTGAACTAATATAATCAAAATGACAATTCTGTCTAAATTGGTCTACTTGTTCAATTCCATACCAAACTGCCAAAGCATTATTTTATTGAGCTAGAAAAAAATAGCAATTCATCTGGAAGACCAAAGTCAAGAATATCAAGAGGATTAATGGGAAAAAAAAAATACAAAGGACAGTGGCCTAGCAATACCAGACCTAAAATTATATTATAAAACAGCAGTCATTAAAACCATTTGAAACTTGTTAAGAAATAAAGTTGTGGATCAGTAGAATAGGTTAGATACAAATGACACAATAATCAGTTACTATAAGTAATCTAGTTTTTGCTAAAACCCAAAACTCCAGTGTTTGGGATAAGAACTAATAGTTTCACAAAAGTTGTGGGAAAATTAGAAAATAATGTCAAACTCAGAATAGATAGATATTTCACACCCCATATCAAAATAAGATCAAAATTGGTATATGATTTGTGTATAAAGAGTGAAACCATAAGAAAATCAGGGGAACAAGGCATAGTTTACCTATCAGATCTTTGGAGTAGAAAGAAAGGAATCTATGATCAAAGAAGAACTAGAGAACATTATAAAATGCAAAATGGACAACATTGATTACATTAAATTAAAAAGTTTCTGCACAAACAAAATCCACACAAATAAGATTAAAAGATTACAAAGCTGGGGAAAAAATTTTAGCCACTATTGATGAAAAAGGCCTCATTTCTAAAGTACATAAAGAACTGTGTCAAAATTATAAGAATTCTAGTCATTCCCTAATTGAAAAGTTGTCAAAGGATATGAACAGACAATTTTCAGATGATGAAATTAAAGCCATCTATAGTTATATGAAAACATGCTCTAATAAATTAGTGATTTACTAATTACTATAGAGAAATACAAATTAAAACAGCTCCATAGCACTACCTTATACCTTTCAGATTGGCTAAGATAACAGAAAAAGATAATGAAAAATGTTGGAGGAGATGTGGGAAAATCAGGCCACTAATATATTTTTGGTGAAGTTGTGAAATGATCCAATCATTCTGAAAAACAATTTGGGACTATGCCCAAAGGGCTATAAAAGTGTGCATACCCAGCAGTGCCATTACTGAGTCTGTATGCCAAGGAAATCATAAAGGAGAGAAAAGGACCCACATGTGCAAAACAATGTTTGTAGCAGCTTTTTGTGGTACCAAAGAATTGGAAAGTGAGTAGATGCCCATCAGTTGAGGAATAACTGAATAAGTTATGGTATATGAAAGTAATGGAATATTATTCTATAAAGGTGATGAACAAGCTGATTTTAGAAAGTCCTGGAAAGATGTACATGAACTGATGATGAGGGAAACAAGCAGAACTAGGAATATATATTGTACACAATAACAGCAAGAATGTACAATGATTAACTGTGAAAGACTTTGTTCTCAATGGTTCATTGGTCCTAGGCAATGTCAATAGAAAATGCCATCTGCATCTAGAGAGAAAACTATGGGAATTGAATGTAAATCAACATAGGCTATGTTCATTTTTTTCCGTTTCTTCTGTTGTTTTTTTTTCTTATGTTATTTCCCTTTTGTTCTGATTTTTCTCTCCTAACACGATTCATGAAGAAATGTATATTTTAAAAAATTAATGTACATATGTAACTAGAAAAATAAAGAAAGCAATTCAATGCCTCAATTTTAAAATATTACAAAAAAATTATAAATAATTATTCAAGCCTTTAGTGAGTTATAATCTTTTTGCTGTTGGAGGATCTTGGTTTGATTTTGATGGCTGCTGAGTGATCAGAGTGATGATTGCTGAAGGTTGGATGGCAGAGGCAATTTCTTACAATAAGACAAAATGAAGTTCGCCACATCAGTTCCTTATTCCTTTCATTTGAACACTTAGAGGATTATTAGGGAACATTATTTCAATATTGTTGTGTCTCAATATGGAATAGGGAGGCCCAAGGAACAGGATAAAGATAGAGGAACACTCAGTTGGTGGAATAAACAGAACACATGCAACATTTATTGATTGTCTACCATCTTATATGAGTACATTTTGTAGTGCTGCAAAACAATGACAGTAGCAACATTAAAATTCACAGATCACCACAACAGATATAATAATAGTGAAAATTTTTGAAATATTGTGAGAATTAAAATGACAGAGACACTATTTGGTCACATGCTATTGGAAAACTGCTTATAAATTTGAGAGTTGTCAAAAACCTTTGATTTGTAAAAACACAATATCTTTGGAAGTGCAATGGGCATACCTCTAGTTAACCATCATGCTTTATGGAAGAATGAAATATACCTTTTTTAAAGAGTTATTTTGAAATATAAACAAAGTAGTAAAAGGGAAAGTTTTAGATGAACAATGGTTTTCTTTTTTTAACATTAATGTTTTTGAAATTATATATAAACAAAAATATTTAAAATTTTAAAAAAAACTTTTGATTTCCATATTTTCCCTTCCTTCTTTTCCTTTCCCCTCCCTAAAACAGTAAAACAGTATATAGATTTATACATGTGCAGTTATGAAAAACATTTCATTATATGAAAATCCAGATCAAAAAAATCCAAGATTAATAAACTTGAAAAAATATGCTTCAAGCTTCATTCAAACTTTATCTATTCTTATTCTGGAGCTGGGTAACATTTTCCATTATTAGTCCTTTTGGAATTACTTTGGAGGTCACTTTATTGCTGACAATAGTTGTCATTCACAGATGATCACACAATAATGCTCTTACTGTGTGTATTTGCCTCCTCATTTTGTTTTAATTCATACAAGTCTTCCCAAGTTTTCCTGAAAGCATCCTGTTTGTCTTTTCTTATAGTACAACAGTACTGTATCACAATCATATACCAAAGTTTGTTCGGCCATTCCCAACTTGATAGGTATCCCTTCAATTTCCAAATAAACACCACCATAAAAAGAGCTACTATATACATACATACATATATATATATATATATATATATATATATATTTTTTTTTTTTTTTTTTTTTTTTTTTTACAAATAGATTCTTTTCCTCCCTCCCTTTTTGAAACTCTCTTTGGGATACAGACCAACTTGAAGAAGAAGATGATGATGATAATGATGCTAGTGAGCATTTATATTTCTCTTCAAGGTTGACAAATTGTTTTACAAATATTATCTCATTTGATTTTTCACAAGAACCTTTGGAGCTAGATGGTGCTATTATTCAAATTTTATAGATGAGGAAACCAAGACAGAGGTTAAATGATTTGGCCAGGGTTACATGTGTAATAATGTTCTGAGATCAAATTCAGACTCATTTTCCTGAGTTGTTTCCACTGAGCCACTTGTTGCCAAAAAAATAGTCCATGCTCTCAGGGAGACATGTAAAACAACTATACAAACAAGATGTAGATGGGATAAATTGGAGACAATTTCAGAGGAATGGCACTAATTGAAGGATTAGAAAAATTTCTTATAGAGGGTGAAGCTTGACCTGAAACTTGAAGCAAGTCAAAGAATCTAGAGGTGAAAATTAAGAGGAAGAGTTTTAGGTATGGAAGATCAGTTTGACAGTTGACTGGAAGATATATTTCCAAGGTACTAAAAATGGGATGGATCCTAAAATGTAAAGGAACAACCAAAGATGAAAGATTCTTATGGTTGTGCCTAAACTAAGTCACTGAATAAATATTTTTTGAAATAAGTGTTTTTTTTTAAAAAAGAACTTTTTTTATGTAACTTGTCCTTAAAAATATATCATTTAAGAAAGCATCCTGAGGCAGAGATATATATTCTGGCATGTGCCAGGTAAGTCAAATCACCAGCAGTACCTTCTAGATGATTACCTCTTCTCATACTTCTATGAGTAACATTACTCTTCCAACCCTCTCTACCAAAACTTCTGAATAGGACAGTGTAGAGGGTGCATTTGAAAGTAAAGGAATGGATTAAAGTAATTGAAGATTTCCAAACCATTCATTTCCCAAAACAAAGCAACTCGGTGAAATAGGTGGAACAAGTGCTTTTTTTGGGCTCACAGAAAGAGTAACCTATGGAAATAGGAATCCACCCTCAGTTTTGTGCTTATATGCTCAGAGCTCTTTTCTGCTTATATTCAGAGATGAAGTGACTACTGATTTGGAAATAAAAGAAAATGTTTTGAATAATATTAAAAAGTTTAAAGGACTGTCCATTAAGATGAAAAGAGTTTTACTAAGTGTGGATACAGTACAAATATATATTTTTAAAAATCCCTGTCCTCAGAAAGCTTACACTTTAATAAGGGAAGACAACACATATGGAGAACAATAATCAGAAAAGAATGTTTTTGTTAGCAAGTCATATGGATGATAAGTGGAGTTAGGATAATTGATTGACAAATCCTCTCCAGGACTAATATAGCTGATTTAATTATTGTTTATGCAGTGAAGGCTGCTAAGATGACAGAGAACATCTTGGTAGTTCTAGGGGGCGCACCTAGACTTGTTGAATTCTCACCAGGGGCCCAATGTGGTAATTAAATGCCTTATTGGAGAATAAAGTTAGAATATAGTAGCATGACATGAGGATGTCAGGAATACTTCCGAGATGTCAGTTATTCATTATAGTGATCAATTTAATTATTAAGAAGGCAATTTATCTTTATTACAGTGCCTTAGGGGAAAATATGAATTAAAATTTTACAATGATTTTCTAGCAATAGACAATGGGTACTGGATTAGAAATCAGAAAATCAAGTTTTGCCAAGTCTTTGAAATTTTCTTATCTTTACCCTCTTTATAAGATATGGATAATTATACCTAACTGTGAGGTAGATTTTTTTTTTTGTAAATATCAAAGAAAAGCATATTTAAAGTGCTTTGGGGGAAAAAAACACACAGTATACAAATAAATGTAAAATCTTTCAGTACCTTCATGGTGTGGGTACTTCTGCCACCAATGTTTATTACAGCTCCTTCCTTCTTTGTGATTCTTTGTGAATTGCTGCAATTCCTCCCCTCCCAGAGTGTTTACTTGGTGGCCAACCTTCTCAAATTTTCAAGTTTAACTTAGTTGGTCCTTGGAGAACAGACATTTGAAGTTTTTCTAGCTTGATAGGCCTTGCCGGAGTTTATCACGTCCACCCTGCATGAAATCATTTGCTAAGGCAACTCTAAGGAATGACATAGCAACACTCCACTACTTGTGTTATATATAAGTTGATAATTTTGTATGACCTGCAGTTGATGTTATAAATATCCAAATAGCCCTTGGCATTAAAAAAAAAAAAAAAGAAAAGGTTCCCCAACTATCTTGTGTTGACATAAGCGTTAAGAACTTTTAAAAATTATTTCATGCTTTTATAAGGCATTGAAGTGTAACTGTAATAAAACTAGTTTCAAGATTTAAAGAATAGATATTCCATTTCAGAAAACTGGATTCTTCAGAGTACTCCTGCTGCCATTCTGAATAACTGAGTTATTGTCATTTTTATTAGATGTGTTATATTTTATTACAAGTGATGGTTAAAATGCAAAGACCTGGTAAATATTAGTGTATTTAATGTGTTTTGGGGCCATCCTGTTTCTCAGAAGGAACATCTAGCAGACTAATGTATCAATCTGAACCTGTGGAGATTCACTAAGGTATCCCAGTCTAATTATCCTTTCCATTATGAGAAAAAAAAGAGTTGGAAGAAATAGTGGGCAACAAAGACATTAGAAGTAGTGATGAAATGAATTTCAATTGATTTGAGTGAAAGTAGGCAAGAGGCCCAATGATATTCTTCCTATTTTTTTTTTTTTTGGATTTGTGCTTAACAATTAGCAAAAAGAAAATAAAACAATTATAGGTTTATAATTAGTTCTGAAGTACTTTTTGCCCTACCTCATTTATAGGCCTATTCTTCCTCTTCAGATGATATTATTTTTATTTTTAACATCTTTACTATCAGATATTTAGATTTATTGTTATTACTAAGATTTATGATATTATTTGGAATTATGGTGATTTTTTTTTATCCAAAAGTTATTTCATAACAAGAATTTTTCTGCTTTTGTTTAGCATAACCACATACATTTCAGTGTCTTATATATCAGATGGATTTTGGTGGTGAAGAGAGTCCAGGAGAGCAGCAGCATCTTTTAAGTCTTTATTGACCAAGAGAATTAAGGTTTTGTTTGTAGAGCTTCTAAATTTATTCTTTGAAAATTTTTGAATTTTCTACTATTGAGTATCCTTTCATATAATGAAACTTAAAGAAATTTTGCTCTACATTTCAAATTTCTAAATTCAGATTTTGCTTTTTAAGCAAACAAGTAGATTAGGGCTTCCAAAATTATCCTTTCTAGATCTATTAAGAATCCCATATTCTGTTATTTTTGGCAATAATTGTCTCCACATTTACTTTATAGAGACCTCTTTGGTGGAGCCTACAGGAGGAGAGGAAGCACAAGATTCATAAGATGGCGGGCGGGTGAGTGATTGAGAATTTGGACTGGGAATTGAAAAAAATAAGCAGTCATTGCTTCATAGCAACAGAAAAAAAAAATTGAATGAATATGGTTATCTTTTAGGTGACTTGGTGTGGGCCATAAAGACAGTGTATAAGACTTGATTCTTTTTATCCTAGTCTGTCATAGGAAGGGGGTTCAATTGTTGGAGCATTTGAACTAATAGTGTCTGGTAATTTGTATTTTGTGATTGTGGGTGGAGGGGGCTGGGAATACCAGTGTTAGATCCATGTGTTTAATGATAGCAATAAAATAACATTATTGAATGAGAAATTGTCAGATAAAATTAAGGTACATATTTTAATGGAAATTTTAGGGTTTTTATTTTTAAGGAAATACAAATTCTATATTTTGGTATATTTAATTTTAGTACCTTGGCAAAAAGACACATAAGTTCTGATTAAAGTATCATATGCTAAAGAGAAATTTAGAGAAATTAAAGACACAAAATTACAGTATCATAAAAATAGTAATAAATTCTATGGTCCAGAAGAGAAAAAAGTAAAATGTAAATTGTAAGCAAGTAGATTTACTTTAGTTCATGTAGCAGCAATGAAAAAAAACAAAAACAAAAACAATCTTAAAGCTATCCAAGAATAATGGTGATGAGTATATTTTGGAAGAGAAGAGAAAATCAAGTGTGATTGTGTGTGTGTGTGTGTGTGTGTGTGTGTGTGTGTGTGTGTGTGTGTGTGTGTGTGTATGACCTGCAATTCTGGGATTTTTAAATTGTGTGTAGTTTAAATTATAATCAACTTTTAAAAAATAGATCAGTTTTTAGAGAAAGTGGTTTCTAGACTTCATGTTTGAGAATCTATTTATTGGTGGAAATAAAAATTTTTTCTTTGTTCTCTAAATAAGATTTATTGATGCTTTCACACACACAATCATTTATAGAGATCATACACACACATTTCCTATTTCACTGAACCTTCCTATAACAAAGAAAAATCTATTAAGCAAATCCAAAAAGTTAGCATCTGTTTTTTGCAAAATTTCACAGCTTAAAGACCCTCAATTTGAAAAGAAGAAGTTTCATTTCATCATTGATTTTCTAAGACTAAGACTGCTCTTTAGGATTTCTGTTTGGTTTCCTTTTATTGTTTTTTTTTCATTTACATTTTTCTATCTATTTTTATACACTGTTCTTTTGGTTCTGTATACTTCATCACTTATTTCATTTTTCTCTGAATTCTTCATATTTTTGTTTCTTAGTATATAATAATAATTTGCATTAACATGGCACAGTCTGTCCTACAGTTCTTCAACAGGTACCTGATTTTTCTCCATTTTCTTTCTACCACAAAAAAATAATGCTATGAACACTTTACAATATATAGGGAATTCTGACTTTGATCTCTTTGTAAGGGTATGTTCCTAGTAACAGAAGCATAAAGTTAAAGTTTTTTTTAAAGTGACTGTTAGTTTAGTGTCTTTAATATTTCAAATGCTTTTCCAGGATAGTTATAAAGGTTCACAGATCTAACAATAGTATATAAATATACTATGTCTTTCCTCAAGTCACTCCAATAATAACTGTTTCTGCCTTTTATCTTCATTGTCAGTTTGATGTTTATGAAGAGAAATATCAAAATGGCTTTAATTTGTTACTTTTATCATTAGTGATTTAGAACAGTCTACAATTCTGTTGAAAATAACTTGTATTTGAATCCTTTAATTATGAATCTATTAAGGAATGACTCTTGGTCCTATATTAGTGGCATTTTCATGTATTACCCTTTGTCAGAAATATTTAATACAAATATTTTCCCCATTTTATAGTTTCTTTTATTCTAATTTCATTACTTTTATCTTTTCTAACATAAAATGTCAATTTTATCTTTCATCTGCTATTTCATTAAGATTTTCTCTATCTTGTGAAAATATTCTCTTCTGTTTCTTAATTTTGTTTTTATGTGGCTTTTTATATTTTGGTTGTGTATCCATTTGGAATTTATTATAGCATTTTAGATAAGATGCTAGCACAAATACAATTTCTGTTGAACTGTTTTCAATTTTTCCTAGTTCTCACCTAATAGATAGTCTTCTCCCTCTCCCCCTGGAATTTGTATTCTTTGGTAATATAAAAATTTAAAATACAAAACATAAGGCAATATGTGATTATTTTTCATACTTGCTTATCTTTTCCACTGATCTCATTATAATTGGTGAAAAAACATTTTTTGTCATTATTTGTCTTGAGAGTCTAAATTTCTAAATTAATTTTGTTATTGCTTGGTCTAGTTCCATGAGGTAAGCCCTTGGCAGTTTCATTGGTATAGTACTAAATCTGACGGCAATATAATTTTAATTATATTGCTACTGCCCAGCCAAGAATGATGATTATGGTTTTATACTTGTCTTGGTATCTTGCTATGTTGATACCAAAAGTGAATCTTAGTACTTATTTGAATGAGATTTCTCTATTAATTTCTTTTGTTTTAAAAAATTTATCTCTATATAAATGCTAATGATTTTATTTTATATTTCGATATTTTACTAAAGTTTTAATTACTTTGTTTTGTCTGCTATTACTTGGTATGGAGCTAGTTCTTCTATATAAACCATCATGCCATCTTCAAATAGGGATAATTTTATTTTCTTTTTGATCTTGTGAGGAATATTATTATTATCTCCATTTTAATTTGAAACTCAGAGAGCAATTAAAGTCATTTTCCCCAGCATCAAACATCTAGGAAATGGTGAAGGTCTTCCTGACTCATAATCTTGTGTTTTATCTACTGGGCTATCTAGCTATGGACATACTGGTTTTATTCCCATATTTATTGGGAAGCTTCCAACATCCTTCCATTGCATATAATTTTAGATGGGTCATTTCATGTCTGTGCTTTTAAAGGTTTAGCATAAAAGACTACTTGTATTATGGTTGCTATCATTTCGTTTTGCTAATTGTTTTCCTAGTGTGGATCCATCTTTATATCCATAGTATAACACCATCTCAGTTATAAGGAATACATCTAATCCTGTAGTAGTTTCTGTTAACTGCCATATAACCAAAAGACCCCAGGATTGTTTGATCTCCTTTTCTGATCATCATATTAACTAGAGCCTAGAACTTCTCTCTTACTTCTCCTCCTTATTTGTTACCACTAGAATCAAAGATCCCCTACAGCCTGCCCCTAGGGAGTTATTCTGCACAACCTTGAATGAAGACTAGATCAAGATTTCAAACTTGTCATCATCAGCTGTTATTTTCTAAGTTATAACAACCAACTGCTCCGTGGCTCTCCTCACAATCTCCATGATTCATAGTTCTAGGATGTGTAGATCAAAATCCATACTTATCCATATCCATTTCTCCTAAATTTCCTGTCCCACTGAACTCATTCATTTTTCTCTCTCTGGAAGCCATATTCTATGGCTACACACTTTTCATCTCTTTCTAGTATATCAGAAACCTGGTTTCCTCCAAAGCCTGCACATCTCTTTACTCTTTTCAGTACTAAATTTATCTGTCCTGATGACTGGCACATTGGATCTAGAGTAGCAATGCTTCTTTTTCTTTAGTGACACTTTCAGACTCTTCTACAAGCATCAGTTAGTAACCTTTTGTCCTTTGAGGTTCATTTTAAGGTGTGGTTAGGGGAGGATGGATGTGTAAAACCTATGGATATGCTGGCATCTAAATAATTTTTCTTCCTTTATCAAGGAGCTTGTAACTTAAATTTGGGGATAGTTATACCCTTGATTTTATTATTACACACAATTCTTACCACCACAATATGTAATTTTGATACTTTTCTCTGTGACTATAGATCATCTTTTTGTCTCCTCTGAGTCTTACCTATTCTTAATTCTCAATATCACCTCTAATATCTCTCTCTCTCTCTCTCTCTCTCTCTCTCTCTCTCTCTATGTGTGTATATATATATATGTATATATATATATATATATATATGTATATATATATATATATATATATATATATATATATATATATATATACTACTATACTATATCCCATTTTTTTCAGGCTGTCAACTTGCTCTGGCTTCACTCTCCTGCCTCCAAAATTCTTACTTGGTGGCTAACTAGATCAACTTTATTTTGCCCTTCAATCCTTGATTTCCTTATCCCTTTGTCCTATTCCTGCTTTTTTTCTCAGTCTCAATCCTGAATTATTTTAACCATCTGATTTCTCTATTCCTGTATTCCATATTGCTGAATTTTGTAGACTGCACCCTGGCCTTTCTCTACCATACCTCAGCCTTCATCTTGAATTTCAACATAGCCCTGGAAATCACTTACTGGAAATCTCCTTCAGCTTTTGTTGGCCTCTCCCTCTGAGTTGGATGGATTCTACCAGAACCTTAATTTATGGAGGATGCGTAAAGGAGGGATGTCTCATTCTTTTCTGGGCTGCCCTCTGGGCTTCTTCTGTAGCCCTATTTCCCTTTGCTTCCATTCTCTTTTCAGCTTCTTTTTTACGTGCTATCTTCATTCATTGGAATGTTGGCTTCTTGGGGGCAGGAATCATTTTTCTTTCTACTTGTTATTTGTATTTCTAGCACTTGGCACACTTTCTAGCATGTTGCTGTTGCTAAGTCATTTTATTTTTTAACTATATCTTACTCTTTGTGATTCCAGAGTCACATATGTTATATAATCTTTCTGATTTATACTATTTCTGTTTTATATTTAATATTCTATCTTTTTTGAATGTATATTTTATTTTGCTGAGCAACCTCACCTCTAGAAATAATCAAGTCACAAAGAAAAGGAGCATGGTGTGTTTTGGTAATTAACTGTCTCCTGAATCATGAATCTTGATTCTACATACCTTTTTTAGTTCAAGGCTTGTTCAGTTGATTAAGTCTATGTTTATACCTTTGTCTCCATCCAACTTTAAATGCTATTCAACCTGAGTTTTTTTGCCCATTTTCTTTTTTTTTTTTCCTCTGAGGCTGGGGTTAAGTGACTTGCCCAGGGTCACACAGCTAGGAAGTGTTAAGTGTCTGAGACTAGATTTGGACTCGGGTCCTCCTGAATTCAGGGCTGGTGCTCTATCCACTGTGCCACCTAGTTGCCCCCCATTTTCTTAATATGGGATGTAGTACTAGGAAACCCACCTTCACTTAGAGATTATCATTTCCTAAGATAATCTATTTCCAAGAAAAAAACTTACTATGAACTCTTTTAACTTTCACACCCTGTGAAAACGGGCTTTAATGTCCTTTTTTTCCCCTCTAGTATTTAGAATAATCTTTCATGCTTTTATATGTATAAAGCCCCTTCCCTCTCTAATCCATCTTCCACACAACTGCCAAGTTGATATTCCTAAATCACAGAATTACCTTTTGCATAAATTTTTGTAGCTTTTTCCTTCTCTAAGATAGAGAAGTCCTTTTTCATTTGACTTTCAATTACTTTCTAGGTTGATATATATACATATATATATATATATATATATAATTTTTTGTCCCCTCATGTCCTCCTAGTCAAATTGATCTGCTTGTTTACTATATATGACATTTATTTCTTATTTCTTCCAAACTGTTTTTCCTTTATGACCAAAATGTTCTATCCTTGAAATCCCTAGCTCCTTTCAGGATTGAATTCAAGTGCCACCTACTTAAAAAAAAAATCTTTCCCAATTCCATCAGTTGTCATTGCTCCTTATAAAAAATAATCTTTTGAATTCATTTTGTGCTTCTTGCGTTAATTTATCTGAGTATGTTACTTTCTTATACCCTGAGTAAAATAAAAGCTCTTTTAGGTCAGGGACTTTCTCACTTAGGAGTATTTATTCTCAGCCTCTAGCATAATGCCTGGCTTGTAGTAGGTTAGAGCTTTACTTTACTTTAGCCTTATGCCATAGCCATCCTCTTCTCCATTATACATATTGGGACACTAAAGAACTTAGAAACATTTAAGTTAGGTGGCAGTAAATCTTTCCTCCCCTCTTCCTCATTAGAATGACTTTTTTTTTAAATAAATTGTTCATTGATTTGTGTGTATAAAAATCACACTTCACTATTTATTTCTGTGTTGTATATTAAATTACTTCAAATTCACTTTTAATAAATACTGCCTTGAAGTACTGTTTGAGATCTGGTTTTTGAAAGGCCTCCTCTTCCCTTCCCATTTTTTTCATTATTACCTTTAAGACTCTTGAGCTTTGGTTTTTCCATATGAATTTCACTTTTTTTCCTTAGCTCTGTAAAATAACACTTTGGTCATTTGATTGATAAAGTATTAAATGAATTTAGGTAGTTGTCATTTTTATAATATTGTATTGACATACCTCTCAGCAATTAATTTTTTTCAATTATTTAGTTGTCTTTATTTCTACAAAGGTTAGGAAACTTAGGCATTTTTTTTAATTTGGGAGTTTTTCATTCATATTCCTTGAATATAATACTTGTTATCTTTATGTTACAACTTTGATTATAACATTTGGGGTGTTTCTTTTAGTTTTGAGATTGTGGGAAGGGCATTGCTTCATCTTACAAATCAAAAGACCCCATTTTGGGTATCAAAACATTTCTCAGACACATATATGCTAGTAGATATAGTATTATTACATTCTGAATAAGAAAAGTCATAAAAACTTAGGGGTTCTTTAATTTTATTTTATTAATCATACCAGCAGTTGCATACATTTGAAAAAACAATAATTCATATTTGTAAGACATGTTTACCTTAATCTTTAAAAGAGATGTTCTTTTTATTTGTGAGGTAAGTCTGGATTTATATAAAATCATAAAGAAGTTTTTTTAAAGCATTTTCCCACTTCTCTTTTTAAGACCTTGCCCCTTCATTCATGCCCATTCATTCCTTCCCTGAGTGAGCCTAGTGACCTTACATCTTAGTGTGCATATAAAACATTTTTATTGTAGTTACCTCTGGTACCTGCCTACCTTGTACTTTTCTGTGCCAGGTATGCCCCTTCCAGAATTTAAATAATCCATATGTTCGACTAGACCTTAGAGTATTGCTAGCTGCGCGAATCTCATGAAGAATCAACTAATAACAAATGATAATAGCTTAATTTGTTATATTTACCAGATATAACTATATTTTATCTGATTCCTAGAAATCAAGCCTTTGTTTCTTCCACATAAATCTTTAATGACATAATTTCAAATACTGTGCTATATAATTTCTTTTACATGTGTTATGATACTTTGGAATTCCATGTGAACTTAAATTGCTTGTATCTCAAGAAGAGGTATACTGGAATTTGGGATCTCTTGTTTAATACTCTTTAGAAAGTGAGGACTGATAGAAAAGTTTGGGAATCATCATTCAAGACTGAACATTTTTTTCTATTAACATTTATGAATATGTCATAAATGTTTATCGGCCTTGTAGTTGCAATTAATAAATTCTTTTCATATTGAATTTTATTAAACAATCTCTTGCAAGTATACTTATTCTCATGTGTACAGATAAGCTATTTTAGTAGATACAAAACAAAAAAGGTGTTAATCACCTCTTACACATATGTGAGTACTAAGTATTTGCTTTTCTCACAGTGTTAACTTGTTGGAAGATTTCCTAGCTGCTGTTCTCTTAGCTGGTCTGCCGTTCTGTTTGACTCCTCTGTGGAAACCATCAGGCTACTTTCTGTTTAGTAATTGAAAAACAAGATGATATTAGTAGTTTTATTTTTCCATTTCACCTCAAGAATTTGTATTTTGTATTTTTTCCTCTCTTTAATGTGTGAGCTTATTCTATGGTTGTTGCATTTGAATGTAAAAAAAATGTATATGATGCAGAAATGGACAAGATGGAAACTTACTGTTATTGTCACATAAAACTTTCCGTTTTATTGAAGATATGCTCAGGAGTATGAGAGCCTGTAATAGAGTTAACAGTAAGTGAAAGAGGAAAAATATTTTATGGATGATTCTTTTATGACTCATTACATATTTTCATCTAAACTTATTAACTCTATTTAAAAAAATAGAATTGAATAACTTTGTAATAATTTCTACCCACCCCTCAACATGACTGTGGAAATATTTGTATCTCTTTTGCTATATAATAGGACATCTTAAATGTTTTTCACTTGCTCCCCTTTTTGCCTGAGAAATTTTATGACCCTGAGTATATAAGTATGTAAAATAAGTATAAAAATCAAACATTTACTATTAATAAATCATAATTTTGTGGTCCCCATATTCAATTATGAGAACCTATAAAGGATTGTGAATCACATTTATCTGAGAATCTTAATATTATTCTTATTGAGTATAGCCAATTTATCTTTACATGGAGTTCCATGGCATAGCACATGCAATAGAAATTATATTAACTCACCTTTTGCCAGTGATGGCAAGTAGGAATGTCATAATTTTACTTTTTGGTATGTTAAGTTTCTTCTTTATCTGATATTTTACCCTTCATTGTATAGATTTGTAGTTTTTTTCTCTTATTTGGACTCTGAAAAAAGTTGTGTGTTTTTTGTTTTTTGTTTTTTTGGGGTTTTTTTGGGAAAAACAGTAATGTTTATTTTATGTTGGTGACATTGTTATTTGGTGTTGTGCAGAATACAAATAACTATTACCATGTTCAGTTCTAGGTATTATATGTTTGGGGTGTGTGTGATATGTTTAATAATATTTGTTTTTTCTAATTATACATAGAGATTTTTCAGCATTCACTTTAATAAGATTTTGAGTTCTCTAATTTTTTTCACTTTCACCCTTACCCCCACACCAAGGTAGCAGGCAGTTTTTTTATGTTATACTTGTACAGTCATATTATACATATTTCTACATTAGCAACATTGTGAAAGAAGAATCAGAACAAGTGGAAATAAACAAGAAAGAAAAAATTTTTTAAAGTGAAAATAGTATGCTTTTATCTGTATTCAGACTCCATAGTTCTTTTTCTGTACGTGGGTACTGTTTTCCATGATGGGTCTTTTGGAATTGGCTTTTATCATTACATTACTAAGGAGAACTAAATGTATCAAATTGATCACCTCACAATGTTGTTATTCTGTAGAATATTATCCTGGTTCTGTTCACTTCATTCAGCATCAGTTCATATTACATCTTTCCAGGTTTTTCTGAAATCTGCCTGCTCATTATTTCTTATAGGACAATAATATTCCATTACATTCATATACCACAACTTATTCAGCTCTCTCTATAATTGATGGATATCCTTTCAATTTCCAACTCTTTGCCACCACAAAAAGTTACATTAAATATATCTTTGAATTTGTGGGTCTCTTTCCTTTTCTTATGATCTCTTTGGGATATAGACCTAGTAATGGTATTGGTGGATTAAACATATGCATGGTTCGATTGCCTTTTAGGTATAGCTCAAATTGCTTCTCTGAATGGCCGGATCAGTTCACGACATCCACCAACCATGCATTAGTTTCAACTTTCATCATTTTCTTTTTCTGTCGTATATAACCAGTTTGATAAGTGTGAGGTGGTATTTCAGAGTTGTTTTAATTTGAATTTTTCTAATCATTGATTTAGAGTAGTTTTTCATATGACTAGATAGCTTTAATTTCTTCATCTGAAAACTGTCTATTCATATGCTTTGACCATTTATCAGTTATTTGACTCATTTCTCAATATATTTTAGAAATGAGACCTTCATCAAGGAGTCTTGCCCTTCAACTCCACTCAGAAACACTGTCTTGTTTGTCTAACTTAAGAGGAACACTTATTTTCCTTCAAGTCCTTATCTCTGCTTATAGGAATAGTTTGTCATTTCGATCTCTGCAATAACTTTTCTTTTCTTTTTTCTTTTTTTAATTTTCTTTTTTTTAATAATAGTTTTTATTTACCAGATATATGCATGGGTAATTTTACAGCATTGACAATTGCCAAACCTTTTGTTCTAATTTTTTCCCTCCTTCCTCCCCTCCACCCAAGATGGCAGGTTGACCAATACATGTTAAATATGTTAAAGTAAAAATTAAATACAATATATGTCCAAACAGTTGTTTTGCTGTACAAAAAGAATTGGACTTTGAAATAGTGTACAATTAGCCTATGAAGGAAATCCAAAATGCAGGCAGACAAAAATAGAGGGATTGGGAATTCTATGTAGTGGTTCATAGTCATCTTCCAGAGTTCTTTTGCTGGGTGTAGCTGGTTCAGTTCATTACTGCTCTATTGGAACTGCTTTGATTCATCTCATTGTTGAAAACGGCCACGTCCATCAGAATTGATCATCATATAGTATTGTTGTTGAAGTATATAATGATCTCCTGGTCCTACTCATTTCACTCAGCATCAGTTCATGTAAGTCTCTCCAGGCCTTTCTGAAATCATCCTGTTGGTCATTTCTTACAAAACAATATTCCATAATATGCATATACCACAATTTATTCAGCCAATCTCCAATTGATGGGCATCCTCATAGTTTCCAGTTTCTGGTCACTGCAAAGAGCTGCTCTGCAACAACTTTTCAATCTGTTCTCTTTATTCTTCTCAAACAGCCACTATGCTAGTGAAGCAGAGTGCATTGCACATAATAGGTACTTAATAAATATTAATTGATTGACTAAAATACATTTACTCTTTTATCTCCAGCTCTGCCTGGTTTCAACTCCTGCAGAACAAGATATCTCTGTACCAAGTACCTCCTGGTGTTACCTCTATCTTTCCCTTAACTCTATTAATCTCACTTTCTGGCCTCTTTGTATGTATTGTTTTTCACCTTTATAATGTAAACTCCTTTGAGGGGAGAGACTGCTTTTTAAATTATTATTATTATTTGCATCCCCAGCAGTTAGCACAAGTGCTGCCATACAGTTGGCATTTAATAAATGTTTATTGGATTTATTAGATTGATTTGACTTTGACTTTTTCACAGGAAAGATCAAATGGATGAAAAATGTCTATTGCTCAGATTTTAACATGCATTTGTATAAACATCCTGCAGAGCATATCCAACTATATTTGTATAAGTTGAGTGCAAAATTGAAAAGGAGGAAGAGAAAGACTGAATTGTTTTTGGGAAAAGCATAAAACTTATACGGACTCCAAAGCTTCCCATAACAGCAAAAATCTTTCATTTCAGTACATGGTTGTTTTGTGATAGCAAAACTGCACTATTGTCTCTGAAGAACTAAAGAGGAACATGATACAGAGGCCGTAGAAATGTAAATGGAGAGTGTGAGCAGGCTGCAGTATGTAATCAGTAAACTATTCTGAACATCAGAAGTGAAAGATGTGTTGTCAGACTAGTTATATAGCAAGAGAAGATGAGCTGATGGCAGCTTTTGGGAGGATGTGAATTAGAGGTTCACAAAATGATCACTCACAGGTAGATTGTGATCTTTATTGAAGAAAGAAATTCTGATGAAATTCCTAAATCAGTGAGATCACAGATCTATTTGTGTAATTGAATCTGATCATGTCATTCCCTCAGTAATCATCACTGCTGGCCGGTTAGGATCAAGTAGAAATTATTCTTTGGTATCTTAATACCCTGACTAATTGGTTCTAACCATTCTTTTTCATCCTTATTACATATATATATATTGTGTATACCACATCCTACAGCATATTTTCTCAATGTTCATCACACACAGCCCTCTGTTTCCTGTATTTACTTTTGTACTGGCTTGAGATGTACCCTTCTCTCCCTTTATCTCTTAGCATCTCTGGTTTCCCTAAACCTCAACTTGAATGTTAATGTTTCATGTACCTTTCTTGATCTATAGGAATCCATGTATGATTACTCACATGTGTGTCTGAACTCCTAATGGGCAGGAATTGTTTCTTATTTTTGTATTCCCATTTCTTAGCACTTAATAAATGTTATTTGTATGACTATATATAAGAAGTCCCTGACTTAATAGTAACTTAATCTTAGTAGTAACTCACAGATCTACCTTTCCCTTCTTACTGTATTACCAGAACTCCCTATATTCTTGATACGTGAATTGTTAGTAAAATAAGCAAATAAATAAGTAATAAATAAACAAACAAACAAATAAATAAGGCAAAGCTTTTAGATTCATCAGTAGAGAAAAGAAAGATGCCAGAAGAGAAGGAATGGTTTAAGTAATCCAAATCTAGGTATTACAAGCATTTAGTCAGTCAAAAAATATTTAGGTGCCTAGTACTTGGCAGTCATTGTACTAAGTATTAGGGTTCCTAAGAAAGACAAAAAGATAGTCCCTCCACTCCTGGAGTTCACTATATAATGGAGGAGATAGCAAACAGCTATGTATAAACAATCTTTTTACAGGATAAATAGAATATAATTTAATAGAAGAAGGGACTGTGTTTAAGAAGGATTGAGAAAGACTTCCTATAGAAGGTGGGATTGCTGTGTAGCTTTAAGTACTAGATGATTTTTCTGCACTAAAATATTTTGTTTGATTTTATCTAAAATTCAGTTAATTGAATGGCCAGAAATTCTATCTCTGAGAAGGTTTAAGAGAGTATCAGTCATTTTTCAACAGTAATATGCATCCCTCAGTTTGACTTAGAATTATAGTGCTTTACTACGATTCTAATTCCAAAGGTTGCTTCTAAACTCCAATTACATGATCCTAAATCCCACGACCAAATATTTAATCTCACCTCTTTATTTTATAGATGAGAAAATTGAGGCCCAGATACTTAGGGCAGACTCAGATTCCTTTTTATCCAAACACCTAGGTCATCTACATTGAGACAATGGAGGAAGGGAATTACAACTATATAGAGAGGGTAGTGATCGAGAAATGAAATATCATTTTGAAAAATTAATTACCCCAGACGTTAGAGCACAGTGACCACTTTGGGAACTTAGAATTTTCTAATATGAAAACATTTGCTTAATTAAAATATTTGTCTCATGCTATGTCCGTGCCTAGGAAAAGAAAGGAAAATTATCCTGTAGTACTGATACTGTTATGTAAAAAGTTGTTCTGCCAAATTTGTGTATGAATTATTGCTGAAAGAGCTAGAATTTGTTAGAGTAGTTAAAACTCCCCAAAGGTCAGTCATGTATATTTTCTGAACAAGTCCTAGTCTGGGAAAGGAGAAGGAAGAGCTTGAAATTTACTATGCTTAAAAACTTCTTGGTGATTCACCATTATAAAAATTGCCCAGAAGTGAACTTCTCTTGAAGACTGTGATTTCTTCTCTTTTTCTCACTTTGGTGATTTGACATGCTAGCTTCCCTGAAGTTAGCTGATTCACAGAAGTTTTAAAATCTGGTAACTTGCATGTCATTCTACAAGTCTATGCCCTTACAAAGAGGCTACCTGAAGAAAATTAAAATTATACATACTTCTCTCTTGACATTTTTCTGTTTCCCAAGTATAGCCATGAAATGATCTATTCTGTAAATGGATCTCATGTTTAATGTAACTTTTTTTCTTAAGGTTAATAAATAAATATAAACCAAAAATAAAAACATATGAATGAATTTATAATACTCAAAAATTACAGAATTCGACATCTGCCTAATGAGTGATGTTCTAAATGTTGCTAAATGATTAGTAGTAATTAAAAGGTTAAATAAAAGCTGAAGAAAGCTTTGAATTTTTAAATGTTTGCAACAGCTAGTAATATGACTGATGCAGACGTTTTTGTCAAAGTTGAAAAAGTTATAGCTAATTAATTTCTTGGGAGACATATGATGAAATTGTAGGTGTGATAACATATTTGAGTAACATATGGTCGTTATGGGGCACCTTTCTAATGACTGAGCAGCAAGTTAAATATAGACTTTTTAGTTTCTTTTCCTTCAATACCAGTTCTTTGTTACTATTTTTTTAAATGAATTTTTCTAACTAAAGTAGAGTGTACTTGGGATTAACCATTCAGAATGGAATTTTTTTGTGTGCGTTTTTAATTTAAATGTCATTTTAAGTTTATTTTAAATGTTGCTAATTTTAATTTGTCTTTAGCAGACATAATTTAATATATTTAAATATTAAATGTCAACTCTGTCAGTTGTCCAGTGAATAAACTTATAATTTAAGGTATTTTGACATTGTTTCATTTATATACTTTTTATGGGTAAGGACAAAACATCTTTAAGAGAACAGGTGTAAGATTACAACTAAGGTCTTTCATAAATTCATGTTTCCAAGAATGAATTTAAGATGGAATTCAACTAATTTTTGCCCTGTCCTAATGATAGTATGTAACATTTATGATAGTAAATTTTGAACTGATTTTTGAGGCAATTTAATTCTTCCTTTTATTCATCTTGCATTTGTAGTCTTTGTTTAAATTAATGTGAGTATAAATTGGTAGGTGGGTCAAAACTTGTCATTCATTCAAAATTATCTACAAAGAAATGAAAGTTTTGACTCTTCTGTGATTTAATTTCTTCTGTGTTGCAGAATTATCCACTGGAGGATGTTTTAGTTAACTTTTATTATGATATTACTGCTAAAGTGATGGTTAAGAAGACAAAATTAATCAACAATTGTATTCAAAATTAAAGAAATTCAGAGAAAGCAATATATATATATTAGGGAGGGTTGTCCACTTAAATTTCTACAAAAAGAACAATAAATATTCAATAATAGGATCAATAAACAGAAAACTGGCTTCCCTTCTCCCCTTCCCCCTTCCCTCCATGTTATTTTTTACTTAACACTATTTATCACATTGTTTATGAAGATCTACTTTATAGCTTTAAAACTAATTATTATAGATTGTTATAGCACAGTGTTAGAGCTAGTTTGAGCTTGAACACTTTTAGAATGATGTATCTAAATCTCTGTGATGATTTCTAGCAACATAAAATAAAATGAATAAAGGAATACATGAAGAAGTTAGTTTTACTTTTCATTGTGAAACAAACAGCTTTCAGTAAAATCTGAGTGCTCCTAATAAAATCTGGATTCAAATTCTAGCGTTGCAACTTTTCCTTGTGTGATTGTGGGCACCTCTATATGCTCAGTCCTACCTCTATAAAGTGAGGGATTTAATCTAATGACATTTAAGGTTCCATTTAGTTCGAGATCTATGACTTAAGTGATCCAGAAACATTTGGGGGGTAGCCTTTTGTTTTGACTGTTTTGACAACTTTCTACCAATTATAGTCCTGTTCTTAGAGCAAATTGTATGTACACAAGTGTCCACTAGGGGTTGCTGGAATATTTATGACTCAGGTGGCTTTTGACCCTTTTCCATGTAAAACAATAGAAAGGACATAAGTAAATTTTTGTTTAAAAAGAATGTAACTTTTTTATTCCTTTGATAAAATTTAGTTTGTGATACTTGTGAGTTTTCAGTTTTTAAGTTAAGGAGAATAGAGTCTGAAATGTTACTCAATGCCTATTACTCAATGCTTATTAAATAATTTGAGAAATTACTTTTGTATTTTGTATTTCTTTTGTAATTTATGCAATTAATCTAATAGCAACAATTTAACTGAAATGTTTGTAAATTTTATTAGTTAATGGTAGTTTAAATGGTATGAAATGCCAAGTTAGTATCTTAAAATAATTTATTTATTGATCATGCATTGGTAATAATGAAATGGTAAAAAAAAAAAATTGAAATAATGAAGTTGGAAATAATGAAATAAACCTTATATATTGAATGTCTTTTTTTTTTTTTTTTTTTTTTTTTTTTAAGTAAAGCATTAAATCATTCCAATAAAATATGTGTAGAAGATAGGCAGTACTTAATAGAGAATGTATGGTACTTTCAGTAGGAAGATTTCATTCTATAGCTGAGAAATAATATTAAGGTAGAATAATTTTTTTCATTCACAAATTAAAATGTCTTCCATTAAGGCTACTCTGCCTTTTTGTCATGAAGTAATTAAGTGGCAACTCCCTGTTCTAAAATTCAAAGTTAAAATTGACTATTAACACAAATAGGACAAAATCCTGAAAGCCATATTTTTCCTTAGAATATTCCTAGAACACAAAATGATTTCTGAGGATTTACATTTTAAATATAATATAAAAAAATCTTTACATTGCTATGCATAATTTTTGTTGCCAGATGTGATGAGGTTAGTGTTTCAACCATTCTTGTATCTTATTTTCAGAAATTGCTTATTAAGCCCTAAAGGGATTTGGGATTGAAGAGAAGGGTGTTAGAGAAAGTATGTGTTAAAAGTCTCATTAATACTATGAAAAAAGTCCTTTTTGTGAAGCATGATGAACTCTGTCACATCTAAGCATTTTTTGGATGCTTTCATCGCCATCTGTAGAGGGTGGATCATTGATTATGCATCAGTCAGATAAAAAAGATAATTTCGACATTATCTTTCCTTCTCTAAATATCTTCCTGCTGTAAAATAACATGATAGTTTGAGCAAATAATCACAAAATAGTTTCAAAGATGGGAGCAAAAAATATAAAATATATACAAAAAATTTAGACATTATTTTTTGTGAAGTGTAAAGCTGATAAAATTATTTCAATGAGTAGATTTTGAGGAGGAAAAATATTTTGGCCTTCCTAAATTAAGTTTAATAATATTAATGAACCAGTATTTTAAATTTCAGTCAGTTAATATTTATTTACCATATACCTGTTTTTTAAAAAGTTAAAATAAAAACTAAATTCTAACACAGATTTTTGTGGAAGTAGCAAGCTTATTTAAAAATATATGGAGTTTTAAAAGTAATAATTATGATGAATAGTTAGGTTTTAAAGTGTCCTGGCAAAAGTAGTTATTTTAACTTTTAGAGATGATCTTTGTTCCATAAGATCTTAAATAAGACATAATCCTGAAATTGTATTAGCTAGCTAATATATGATGAGAGATGTTTCAGGAAAGAAAAAGAAAAAAAAGTTAAGTGCTCCTATCTTCGTTCACATTTCTGAAAATGAAAAAGCTGTTTCTGGCATCTGCCAGGATTAACTACAATAAATACTTATGCTACCCAGATTAAGGTGACAGTATATTATAGAGTATGTTTAATTTAGATTACCTCCTCAATTCTGGTCCAGTAACATAGGCAGGCCTCACCTATAAAGCAGTTGTATAGAGACAAAGCATTCTTGCCCCACTTTACCATTCTGATTTCCTTGTCACTGGATACGAGTTGTGGATTTGTGAACCCTTGTAAATGTAGTACTCAATTACTAGCACAATGATTAATCCCCTTGAGAAGAATGCCCTGCTTTCAAGGCACTTTGTAGGTTCACATATGTTCAATCTAACTCTGAAGTTCCCATTGATGTTTCCTTTTTCTAAAGAAGTATCTGGGTCTCACTCTTTCAAATCACATTAGTGGAGGAGCAGCTAGGTGGCGCAGTGGATAGAGCACCAGCCCTGAAGTCAGAAGGCCCCGAGTTCAAATGTGATCTCAGACACTTAACACTTCCTAGCTGTGTGACCCTGGGCAAGTTACTTAACCCCAACCTCAGGGGGGAAAAAAATCACATTGGTGGATCAGGTTGCCAGAAGACAAAGGACAAGGGGAATGGATCTGAGTTTTAGAACTGTTGCTCATGAACTACTGGTTTGCTTTCCTTTGATCATCTACTAATAGTTTCAATTAATTTCAATTATTAACTGGATATAGAAAGAGTAGTGATATCCAAAACATTCCCTCCTAAACTTTTCTCTAGGCATATATGTGATCCCTGGGGAAGACAAGGCTTAAATAAAATACAAAGGCAGTAAAAGCCCACAAGTAGAGGATGTGTGGCAAAGTGATAACTCAAAATTCTTAGTTAATATGTAGCTTTTGCTCCTTACATAAAGTTCTCTGAAGTGCTTCTCTATGGTATATCTCTGCTGACTGGCATCCCTTTAGAGATCTCCATAGCTGGCATTTATTTTCTAGATGAAGGGGTTGTACTTTTTGAAGTTGCTTCTTCCTCCCTTAGGTATTAAAATGGAAAGGAAAGCTTATCATTGCTCTAACTAATTTTATAAGTAGTCCAAGTAAGGTCTCTTATCTTAACTAGTCATAAGTGCTTCCTGTGTGTTGTCACTTTTAATATAGTGGCTAGTAGACATTTTAAGCTTAACATGTTCAAAATAAAACTCTTCTTTTTCTAGTCTCACACATTCCTGTTTTTTCTATTACCATAGAGGGCAACACCATTTTCTCAATCACTCAAGCACAAAACCTAGGTATCATCAGTAATTCTCCATTATCTTTCACCCTTTGTATCCAATCCATTGTCAGGGCCTGTCAGTTTTACTTTGGAAACATCTTTGTAGCCCATTCTCTATCACTGCCTCCACTCTGATATAGAAACTTATCACCTCCTAACTAAGGTATTGCAATAACCTGCTGGGAGGTCTGCTTGCCTCAAGTATCTCATTTCAGACTTTACTCTATTCAGCCATCAAAGTGATTTACTAAAGTACAGGTCGAACCATTTCACCTCCATCTCCCCCACTTAAAAAGTTTCAATGGCCTCCCTATTGCCTCTTGGATTAAATATAAAATCCTATACATGGTATTGAAAGCCCTTCATTATCTATGCTTTCTCCCCATATAATTTTTTGATAACTTTTCTCCTCTCCATATAGTTTTTGATTCAGTAACACTGATATGTCCTGCCTCTTCTTTGAATAAGGTGCTCCTTTTTCTCAGGCTGTCTTTCATGTCTGGAATGCTCTCCCTCCTTTTTTCCACCTTCTGACTTCTCTGGCTTCTTTTAAGTTCCAATTAAAGTCCCAGCTTTTACAGGAAATCTTTCTGGTTCCTTCTTAGTTCTAGTGCAGGAAGTCTTTCCCGATCATTCTGAATTCTAGTGCCTTCCTTTTGTTAATTATTTTCTATTTATCCTAAATATAACTTATTATAAAGTTTTTGTTTTGTTGTTTCCCCCTTTAGATTGTGAGCCCCTTGAGAACAGGGTCTGTCTTTTGTCCCTTTTTGTAGCACAGTGCCTAGCAGAGAGTAGGCTCTAAGTGTGCTAAAAGTCCTATGATCCTTTCAAATTGATTAAAGACTGATCCTCACATTGCCAAGAGAATCTAGGAAAATTCCATGATATTTAATTAATTGATTAATTTGAGTGAGAGTTCTAGAACATCACCTATCTAATAGCTAGAGGATATATTTGATTCAAAGCAAATATATTTTTAAACAGAAGTAGCAGTAAAATATTTTCCCTATAAATGTGGGACAAATGCTTACAAATATACACCAACAGTGGAAAGAGTAGACATGGCATAGGTGTGACATGTAAACAAGGAACAAATGTGGTCAGAATGCATGTTTGTGAGAATGTACTTGCAGGAAATAACTGTTTATCAAGTATAGAGAGGGTTCCTTCTGTTATTATTATACTGGGTGTAGTCTTTCCTTGAATAAGTAGACATGAATTGAAGCTCTGTCATGTGTTGCTCCTTATTGGCCTCAAGTGGTTATTATGTACCAGGGGTCTACACAGGTTGCCTAGTCATTCCATTAGATGTGAAGATGTGGTAATTTCTGTTTTCCCCCTTCTGACTAGAATTTGCTCTCTTCCACACAAGAGGAGGAATGGTCTCTACCAGATATTTTTAAGGTAAATCTCAGTTCTTAATTATAGTTATTTTAATAAGAAAAAGAAAAAAATCTTAATGACTTTTTTTTTTTCTGATTATGAAAGAATCTTTGTTCTCAAAACCTAATTGAAATAGGTATTGTAATGTGCTGTTGTCTCCAGAAACTACCGGTTGCTCTCTGGGAGAAGATCTGCTGTGTCAACTCAAATCTCTCGGACAGATTCTTCTTCCTGTAGAGAACCGTTGTCTCCAGACAGTTGCCGTTAACTCTCATCCAGAGTAGTGACTTCCCTCTTTTATCCTCCCAGAGAATGGGCACGGGATAATGCAAGGGCGTCTGGGAAAAATTACTTCAACCAATGAACTTGCTCCTCCTAAGCATTCAAGCTTTTCCCCAGGAATTCACAAGTAAAAACTCCCAGTAAAGGCCGGAACTAGAGAACTGTTAAGTACTGACTTAGCACTTAGTAAGAACCTAATATCTCATTATCTCATTAGCACTTAGTAAGAACCTAACATCTCCCCCCTTGAAACATAAATACATCAATATGGGAGGCATTACACATAATTACATAGATTACATAAACACATAGTAACATAGTAATATAACACATGCTAGAAGTATATAACAAATAATATGATCAAATAATCATAAATTGAGAATTTATAAATGTCCATAAGTCCATTGTCCATTAGTTTCATCTTGTGTTAGGAAATCCAATGATTCCTGCTGGTTTTTAAAGTTCTTTAACAGTCTTCTTTTTAGCCATGCTCTTTCAGTGTCAGATGTTTCTTAGATTTTCTCCTTTGTTTTGAGGTCTTTCTCTTTTTCTGTTTCTCTCTGATGGACAAGGTGAATACGACTCATTGGCACCCATCTGATTCCTTCTCCATCTGAAGAAATACAAGCAAACCCTCTCCCCCAAGCAGTTAACCTATCTGGTCCCTTCCATTCACCACTTTCTGGGTCTCTCCACATCACCTGGCGATTATCTAAGAACAGTGGAGCTGCTTGCACTGGACACTGCCCTTCTGGTGGGTTATAAAACCTGTCTGCCGGAGCCAGTGCATCTTTGTCAAAAATTAGAAAATTAATGGTATAGAGAACTAAATTTAGAAGTTCTCTAGGATTACCTGTGGCTCCCCCTTTTTTTTTGTTTTTGGAGGAGTGTCTTAATGTCTCTGTTTCTTCTCTCTACTATTGCCTGACCTTGCGGTTTAAAAGGTATTCCAGTAGTGTGTAGAATCTTATACTGTGCACAGAAATGCGCAAAATGTTTAGAAGAATATGCAGGTCCATTATCTGTTTTTATTTCTTGTGGCACACCCATAATTGCAAATGCTTGGATAAGGAATTCAGTGACCACTAGGGCTGTCTCTTTTGCTATTGGCACTGCAAAAGTGAATCCTGAAAAAGTATCTACTACCACGTGGATGAAAATCAGACGACCAAAAGATTTATAGTGGATTTGCCAGATTTCATTGGGTCTCAAACCATGAGGATTCTTCCCTGGAGGGAGTATAGGAGCGTGGAAAGGAAGGCAAGCTAGCTACAAAAGGAGATTCCTGTTCCAGGCATTAATCTCTTTGGAACATACCAGTTAGCTAGTCCTTACTGACATAATCTATTTTTTTATTCTCTGGATTCTTATGTCCATAGTTAAGAATTGTCAGAAACTTCTTTCTAACTCAGTATAAAAATTTCTTGTAGCTTCTCACTTAAGGTCTTTCTGCTAAACTATCTATTTACATCAGTTTAGGACCAGCACTTACTGTTAAGGACTTTTCTGGTTCTTCACCCATCTATTTTTTCAGTTCTTGAAACTGCTTATGCTTTTTGAATTGTTTTTCTAGGTTCCTTTTGGAGAACAATTTGGAACTATGCTCAAAAAGTTATCAAACTGTGCATATACTCTTTGATACAGCAATGTTTCTACTGGGCTCATAGCCCAAAGGAGGGAAAGTGACCCACACGTGCAGAAATGTTTGTGGCAGCCCTTTTTGTAGTGGCCAGAAACTGGAAACTGAGTGGATGCCCATCAGTTGGAGAATAGCTGAATAATTTGTGGTATATGAATGTTATGGAATATTATTGTTCTATAAGAAATGACTAACAAGATGATTTCAGAAAGGCCTGGAGAGACTTACATGGATTGAAGCTAAGTGAAATGACTGAACCGGGAGATCATTATATACGCCAATAACAAGACTATATGATGTTCTGTTCTGATGGACATGGTTCTCTTCAACAATGAGATGATTCAAACCAGTTCCAATTTTTCAGTGGTGAAGAAAGCCATCTATACCCAGAGAGAGAGGCCTGTGGGAACTGAGTGTGAACCACAACATAGCATTTTCATGATATCTGTTTATTTTGGTTGCATTTCATTTTCCTTCTCAGGGTTTTTTTTTTCCCCTTCTAAAAATGATTTTTCTTGTGCCACAAGATAACTGTATAAATATGTATACATATATTGGATTTAACATATGTTTTAACATATTTAACATGTATTGGACTACCTGCCACCTAGGGAAGGGAGATGGTGGGAAGGAGGGAAAAATTTGGAACAGAAAGTTTTGCAAGGGTCAGTGTTGAAAAATTACCCATGTATATGTTTTGTAAATAAAAAGCTTTGATAAAAAAAATTAAAGAATTTTGCTACATTCTTCCCGAGAATAAGTCTTTTCCTGTGACCTTGCAAAGATTTTTAGCATAATACATTACACATAGTAGGCACTTAATAAGTGATAGATGATGGATACTATTCTTCCATATGCATAGTTCTCTGTTTTCTTCTTGATAGCACTTCCTATAGACCTCAACAACATTCCCAATTCACACTCTCCCCCACCTTCATTGTAGAGCACACTGCCTCATATTTTTACTAAAAAACAAAAGTAGGCCACTCACTGTTGGCTTCCTCTTTCTCTTTTTATGCATTTTAGAACTTCTTGATATTATGCTGTGTCCTCTCTTCTTTTACTCCAATTTCTGATCAAGATAGCTTTTTTCAATGTGGCTGATAGATCCTTGACTCATTCCTTCCTGTCTTCTCCAGCTAACTGGCCCAACAATCATTTCCCTCTCACTTTTTAACCTTTATTTTCTCCCTTACTTTTGATTCCTACAATCATTCTTAGTCTCACTTGTCCTTCATAAATCCTCACTTTATTTTAGCATCCCTTCAAGCTCTTGTTCTATGTTTCTTTCCTGCATAGCTGTATTCCTAGAAAAAAGTGACTATGGTTACTTCCATCTTCTTTCTCAGCCCTTTTCCCACTCTCAGCCCTTTTCAATTTGGTTTCCAGTACCATTACTCAACTGAAAGTGTTCTTTATATTTTCTAATTCTCTTATCTTTTTTTTTCCTTGTCTGTCTCTGTCTTTGTTTATCTCTTTTACAAATAAAGATTTTCTGTGAATATGTAGCATGGACATACTTCCCTACCCCCAATACCCAGGGGCATTTGTGCAACTTGGTTTTTAGCTTCACTTTCAGGAGTGGCACAGACAGATGGATCAGTATTCATCATTGTTACTCTTGAACTATGCCAACTAGGTCATTAGAGAATGATTGTCATGGACCGACTTCCACCAAAACTCAATAGAGACAAAGATTTCTGGTGGTTTTTTCTTCTGAATTTTGTACCATCTCTTTACTTCATAAAGAATAGACACAGCAAGGATAGAAGCAACAACAAATAGGTCCATGTTCTAGATATGAAGTCTGTTCTTGGAAAGAGTGAGTCCAAGGCCCTTCCCTGACTTGGAAGATCACAGTAGCATGTCCTCTAGTGAAAGAATCAGTGACCTTTTAATTGCCAAATTTGATGTCTTTTTCTGTGGTCTGAAAATCTTTCTTAATTTCTCTGCCTTTTTTGGCATTGTTGATCACCATTTCCTTCTAGGTATGCTCTCTTTTTTGTGTTTTTGTAATACTATTTTCTCCTTATTCTCCTCCTACCTGTCTGAGTGTTGTGTTTGTAATGGGTGAATCTGACAAAGGTCAATGCCTTGTTTGTTCAAGTTTAATGTTGAAATGAAATGAAGCACTCATAGGTCATTCGTAATCCACAAAAGAGGTTTTACTTGGCATAGCAGAGAAAGAATAGTACATTTCATAATCAGGAGACTGCATCAAAAGAAGCCATTTCAAAGGAAGGACAGCTTGATCCATGCCAACACTGTTCCAGGCCCCTTTCATTGTATACCCCCTTAGTATTTTCAAGAACTCCCAGGGGTTTAATTATGATCTCTATATTGATGACTTAAAATCTGTATATCCAGTGCCTTTTTTTTCTCTTGAAATATGACTCTTACATCACTTGCTAGTTATTTGACATTTCAAGTTGCATCATATAGCTTTATATCTATATTTATGTCTATATGTTTTAAACTCACATATTCAAACTAGAACCCACTGTTTTCTCCCATAATCACTCCTTTACAGAATTTACCAATTTTTATTAAGGCCAATACCATTGTTCCAGTCTCTCAGATTGGTAATTTTGATTTTGATCTTGTCTACTCACTCTCCCTTACCTCTCTCATATCCAGAGGTATTTCTTTCAGCATGATATATCTTACAATAAAAGTTCACATTATGATCACTTCTGTAGTGAACTATTGTAATGGCCTTGAAATTGGCCTCCTGGCTTCAATTCTTCTTCTACTTTAGTACATCTTCCTTCACATCCTGGTCTCAATCTTTCTTTTTAGTCTTATTATAGATTATGTTCCTTCTTGTTCATAGCCAAATTTCAGTCATACTGGTCCTGTCACTATTCCTTGTACACAGCTTTCCATCTCCGTTTTCCATGCCTTTGCTCTCCTTAAATAAGTTTCTTTCTTACCTCAGACTCTTAGAATCCCTCACTTTGTCCTCCTTAGTTCAAGCAGTTCTATATGAAGTCTTTAGTGATTTCCCCAGTAGCTACAGCCCTCCCTTCCTAAGTACCTTTTATTTATTATGTATCTGTTTAATGTATTACTATCTTCCCCAGCCTCCCCAGAAGCTCATTATCTTACTAAAGATAAATTAAGTAATAACAATGGATTGAGTATTGAGCCTGGAGAAAGGAAGACTTGAGTTTAGATCTGGCCTTAGATACTTATTAGCTTTGTGATCCTGGGCATGTCACTTTTACTCTACCTACTTCAATTTCCTCATTTGTAAATTGGGGAAAAGAATGGCACCTACCTCATAGTATTATTTTGAGGATCAAATGAAATATTTGTTTAAAAGAACAGGATTTAGCACAGTGCATAGCATATAGTAGTAACTATACAACTGCTTATTTTCTTCTTTCCCCTCAAATTATCTTGACTATAACTACTTGTATATTTTTAAAATTTATATTCACCTTATGTTGCATATATATATATATATATATATTTTTTTTTTTTTTATTTTGTACCTCCTTTATTTGAGTATAAGCTTTTTGTGATTAGAGATGGTTTCATTCTTTGTATGTCCAGGTATTAGCAACATACTTATACATAATAAGCCTTTAATAAATGTTTGTTTATTAGTTGAAGAGGATGTATTAAAAAAAAAAACTATAAGAATATGATGTGGGTTGAAGTCCCTTTAAGATTCATTTCTGATTCCCAACCCCCCCCCCCCCCCCCATGGTTGAAGAAGCTAGCACCTTTGATTCACAAATCTTTTTTTTTTTTTTTTTTTTTATTATTTATTCATTTTTCCAAATTACCCCCCCTCCCTCTATTCCCTCCCCCCGATGACAGGCAATCCCATACATTTTACATGTGTTACAATATAGTCTAGGTACAATACATGTGTGCGAATATCATTTTCTTGTTACACAATAAACATTAGAATCCGAAGGTACATGCAACCTGGGCAGACAGATATTAGTGCTAACAATTTACATTCACTTCCCAGTGTTTCTTCTCTGGGTGTAGCTACCTCTGTCCATCATTGATCAACTGGAAGTGAGTTGGATCTTCTTTATGTTGAAGATTTCCACTTCCATCAGAATACATCCTCATACAGTATTGTTGTTGAAGTGTACAGTGATCTTCTGGTTCTGCTCATTTCACTCAGCATCAGTTGATTTAAGTCTCTCCAGGCCTCTCTGTATTCTTCCTGCTGGTCATTTCTTACCGAGCAATAATATTCCATAACCTTCATATACCACAATTTACCCAACCATTCTCCAACTGATGGACATCCATTCATCTTCCAGTTTCTAGCTACAACAAAAAGAGCTGCCACAAACATTTTGGCACATATATGTTTCTTTCCGCTCTTTAGTATTTCTTTGGGATATAATCCCAGTAGTAGCGCTGCTGGGTCAAAGGGTATGCACAGTTTGATAACTTTTTGGGCATAATTCCAGATTGCTCTCCAGAATGGCTGGATTCTTTCGCAACTCCACCAGCAATGTATTAGTGTCCCAATTTCCCCACATCCCCTCCAACATTTATCATTATTTGTTCCTGTCATCTTAGCCAATCTGACAGGTGTGTAGTGGTATCTCAGAGTGGTCTTAATTTGCATTTCTCTGATCAGTAGTGATTTGGAACACTCTTTCATGTGAGTGGATATAGTTTCAATTTCTTCCACTGAGAATTGTCTGTTCATATCCTTTGACCATTTATCAATTGGAGAATGGTTCGGTTTCTTATAAATTAGGGTCAGTTCTCTATATATTTTGGAAATGAGACCTTTGTCAGAACCTTTCCTTTTAAAAATATTTTCCCAATTTGTTACTTCCCTTCTAATCTTGTTTGCATTAGTATTATTTGTACAGAAACTTTTTAGTTTGATGTAATCAAAATCTTCTATTTTGTGATCAATAATGATCTCTAGTTCTCCTCTGGTCATAAATTCCTTCATCCTCCACAAGTCTGAGAGGTAGATTATCCTCTGTTCCTCTAATCTATTTATTATCTCATTCTTTATGCCTAAATCATGGACCCATTTTGATCTTATCTTGGTATATGGTGTTAAGTGTGGATCCATATCTAATTTCTGCCATACTAATTTCCAGTTTTCTCAACAGTTTTTTCCGAATAATGAATTTTTATCCCTAATGTTGGAATCTTTGGGTTTGTCAAAGATTAGATTGCTATAGATGTACCCTTTTTTGTCCTTTGTATCTAATCTGTTCCACTGATCTACCGGTCTATTTCTTAGCCAATACCAAATGGTTTTGGTGACTGCTGCTATATAATATAGCTTTAGATCAGGTACACTTAGGCCACCTTCCTCTGAGTTTTTTTTCATTAGTTCCCTTGCAATTCTCGACCTTTTATTCTTCCATATGAATTTTGTTGTTATTTTTTCTAGGTCATTGAAATAGTTTCTTGGGAGTCTGATTGGTATAGCACTAAATAAATAGATTAGTTTGGGGAGTATTGTCATCTTTATTATATTCGCTCGGCCTATCCAAGAGCAATGAATGTCTTTCCAATTATTTAAATCTGATTTTATTTTTGTGGCAAGTGTTTTGTAATTTTTCTCATATAATTCCTGACTTTTCTTTGGTAGATGGATTCCCAAATATTTTATACTCTCAACATTTGTTTGGAATGGAATTTCTCTTTGTATCTCTTGCTGTTGCATTTTGTTAGTGATATATAAAAATGCCGAGGATTTATGTGGATTTATTTTGTATCCTGCCACTTTGCTGAAATTTTGAATTATTTCTAGTAGCTTTTTAGCAGAGTCTTTGGGGTTCTCTAAGTATACCATCATGTCATCTGCAAAAAGTGATAGTTTAATTTCCTCATTTCCTACTCTAATTCCTTGAATCTCTTTCTCGGCTCTTATTGCCGAGGCTAGCGTTTCTAGTACTATATTGAATAGTAATGGTGATAGTGGGCAACCTTGTTTCACTCCTGATCTTACTGGGAAAGGTTGCAGTTTATTTCTATTGCATATTATGCTTACTGAAGGTCTTAAATATATGCTCCTGATTATTCTAAGGAATAGTCCATTTATTCCTATACTCTCAAGAGTTTTTAGTAGGAATGGATGTTGGATTTTGTCAAATGCTTTTTCTGCATCTATTGAGATGATCATATGGTTCTTATTAATTTGATTATTAATATGGTCAATTATATTAATAGTTTTCCTAATATTAAACCAGCCCTGCATTCCTGGAATAAATCCTACTTGATCATAGTGTATTATCTTGGAAATGATTTTCTGAAGTCTTTTTGCTAATATCTTATTTAAGATTTTAGCATCAATATTCATTAAGGAGATTGGTCTATAATTTTCTTTCTCAGTTTTCGATCTACCTGGTTTAGGTATCAGTACCATGTCTGTGTCATAAAAGGAGTTTGGTAGGACTCCTTCATCCCCTATTTTTTCAAATAATTTATATAACATTGGGGCTAATTGTTCTTTAAATGTTTGGTAGAATTCACATGTGAATCCATCTGGCCCTGGGGATTTTTTCCTGGGGAGTTGATTAATAGCTTGTTCTATTTCTTTTTCTGAAATGGGACTATTTAAGCAATTTATCTCCTCCTCTGTTAATCTAGGGAGCCTATATTTTTGGAGGAAGTCATCCATTTCACTTAAGTTATCAAATTTATTGGCATAAAGTTGGGCAAAGTAACTCCTTATTATTTCTCTAATTTCCTCTTCATTGGTGGAAAGATCCCCCTTTTCATTGATTCACAAATCTTGATCAAAAGCACCCTTTTGAATTCCAATGATATTGGGGCCACCACCGGATCTGAGCTAACTTGGGCTGTCTCAGCCCCCACTCTAATGATCTGCTCAGGTTTCCCCAAACCCCTTCCTCCTTATCTAAAAACCCATTGAATTCTATTCAATTCTAACTGTGGCTGAAACCAGCCAGGAGCCTGGGACTCCACCCACCTTCAAAATTATAAAAAGGGGAACCCTGTAGCCCACTTTTGGCAGGAGCCCCAAACATGGCACCCTTACGTAGGCCATGCTAAGAGTTTCTGTCCACCCGGCATCAGCCTGGTCTTTCTACCTTCACCCTTACTTCCAAACCCCTACAATAAACCTTTTTTTAATCAACCTAGGTTTTTGGGCCTGTAAATTCCTTTACAGGGGACTCTGCATTTGTATCCTTGAACCGAAACAAAAGGGGTTACCCCTTACCTAACTCTCATCAAATAGGATGAGAGTAATAGGTTATTTAGGATTGGTAGAAATGGAGAAAACATCCACATTGATAAGTCCATAGATCCATTGGAAAAATGCTTAAGATTGGTCATATTAAATTTTAAAACTGAGACTGGTTTATAACTGAAGTTTTTTCAGAGAATTAAATTTGGCAAATGAATAAACCTTTATAAGGATTAATTGTTTAGCCTATTTTAGGGAAAAAATTAATTTAACAAACCTACTATTATGTGAAAATGAGGTAATGAACATGGGCAGTACATAATTTCCGTAACATTTATAGCATCAGCTACAAAGAAGGCTGAATTAGTGTCATCAAATACAAAGAATGTTCATTTCAATATCAAGGCTTTTCAGAAAGTACTGCTCATGGTTACTATAATGAATTCAACATTCAGGATCTGTATTATTTAAAGCTATTATGGTATGTTCAAACTTTAAGGAGGATGCCTTTTAATCTCCTGTTTTTGGATTTGACATTTTTGTTCTGTTTTTAGGACAGTATTTAAAAGTTTCCTTTATATTATAACATTCGAGTTCTTACATGAAAATTTAAGAGAAATTTAAAAGTATATCTACTAATAAACCAAATTATTAACTATGTAGGGCTTTTTTTAAAGGATTGAGCAAATCAAAAAAGATGTTTGCTTTTTCATAGAAATAGTTATAAAAAGGTAAAGGTTTTCCTGAATATAAATCAAAAGAAGAGAGAGAGAGAGAGAGAGAGAGAGAGAGAGAGAGAGAGAGAGAGAGAGAGAGAGAGAGAGAGAGAGAGAGAATATGAGAATGAGAATGGTTCAGTCTGTATTCAGACACAGTTACTTTTCTGGATGTGGATAGAATTTTTTCATCATAAGTTCTTCAAAGTAGTCATACATAATTGTACTTATAAGAATGGCATAGTCATTCACTATAACTGGTCATCCCAAAACATTGCTATTACTTTATATGTGGCACATTTCATTTTGTTTGAGTTCATGGAGGAGTTTCCAGGTTGTTTTTTTTTTTCCTGAGAAGCATCCTGCTCATCATTTCCCATGGAACAATAATAATCCATCATAAACACACATCATAGTTTATTAAGCCATTCCCCAATTGATAGACATCCTCTCAATTTACAATATTACCTTAAGAATAAGTTCCTTTTTTTTTTTTTTTTTTTTTGGCTGCACATAGGTCATTGTCTTTATTTTTTTCCCCTGAATCTCTTGATATTCATGCCAAGTTGTGGTGTTGTTAGGTCAAAGGATATGACGAATTTATCTTTTGAACATTTATTAATTGGAGAATGGCTCTTATTTTCTAAAATAAATTTGACTCAGGAGAAACTTATTTATTAAAGCTCATTATTTCATATATTTTCTGGAGCTAAGTAAAAGTGACAAGACAATACATGGTAATTCCTGGAAACTTTGCAATACTCCAATGAGTCCTTTGAGGGCCCTTGAGTTCCCAGGTAGAAAATCTATCGTGCCAATAGAATCAGCAAAACCCTTTTGAAGGACTTTGGGGAAAGACAAAAGGAAGGGACAAGGTTTATTAAACATAATAGAAGAAAATTATTTTAAATAATCATATATGGAGGAAGAGGGATGAGTCCTAAAGGTATGACAAGTGATCTTAAGCAAAAATTTACAAAGAAAATCCTTTCTAATTGACTCCTGGTCTATATTCTGTGAATCTCTAATCCTTTAATGACTTAGGCAATAATTAGGTGAGTCTGTAAATATTACCCTCTTGTATTCTCTTCAGTGACTTGATTTTATTCATCAGAATAAATAACCTAACTTAGGAAGAATACTATAAGTTTGCTTTGCATATTGAAAATACATGTTGAGTGCCTAGAAAAGGGAAAACTGTCTTGGTTATGGACTGCTCCTTTTGTAGTCAAAAATTTTAAAATACTGTTTTTAAAATGTTCCAGTTAAACTGCTCCTTAGTTACTTTTAAAATTAACTTTAGAGCTTGTTGTGATATGGGAGCCACCTGCCAGTGGCTTGCTGGAGGTTTAACTCAGTCAGACCTGTTGAATGGATCTCTTCATGTGACAGGATGATGATGATAAAAGGAGAGGCAGTTGAGTTGTCTGACCTCTTTCCTCTTGCCTCCAATTTATTTCATTCTCAGTACACAAGGAACAATTTCGAAGGCTGCTTTGCAACTCCTTCAAGGGTTATGATTCACAGCTGTGGAAGCTGTGAGAGAATTGACCTGTCCCTTCACTTAGGTGGCACGGTCCTTAACAATTCCGTTTTTTGTTTTATGGAAATGTGATTATTTTCCCCCACAGCATGGTCAGTAATTTGTGCATTGGCTGTTATCTATGTCCACATTCTGAGTCACATGCTCAGTCTGCCGGCTAGTGATAGCACTATCACCTCTGAATGGTTGTAAGGTAAGATACTATAGCAGGTATTGAAGCTTGTAAGATATCATGGAGGCAAATCAAACAGAGAAGAGGACTGTAGTCAGAACAAGCATTTTTCACAAGTCTTTTATCAGTCTCCTGGCTCAGCCTGGCCCACTTAATTACCCCGACTAAACAAGTTTTAAATAAAAGGTCTCTTATCCCTTTCCTTCCCTGCTGGTTACCAAAGGAATTCTGGGAGGATCCTACTCATGATCAGCTCTCAAGGGCTGCTGCTTCTTTGTTTCTTGTGATTCTTGTGCCCCACATTGGGCACCATATGTTGTGTCCGGATCAGCTCCTGGAGGATCTCGGAACCAGCGTTGGTCTCAGTGGAGGAATGAAGAAGGCATAAGACTCAGATGGTCAGAGATGGGAGTCCTTATTTTAAGTCCTCTCAGCCCTTAAATACCTTGGTATGATTACAGCACACTAAGTATGTGCCAACTAGAGAACCATTATATCTTATTACACTGAGCACCCTGCTATTGATATGTAAATGCCTCTCTTTATTGTAAGTATCCCTTGCTTCAAGTAGAACAGTGGTCAAACCCCCTTTGGTTTCTCAGGAAGAGTGAGAGCACCAAAGGGAAGTGGTCACATCCTCTCTGACTTCTCAGGAAGGGTAAGAGCACCAAAGGAAGGTGGGGAGCCAAACCAGACATTGTCAGCAGGTTCCCTTTGGGCTGAAGGGTCTTATACCTTACCTAGGTATAGGTATAAGGTATAAGAACTAGAAATTGAAGAATTGCTGATACAAGTTGTAGTGTATGAATGTAATGAAATACTATTGTGCTATAAGAAATTATGAGCAAGCAGATTTCACAAAAACCTAGAAAGACTTATATGAACTGATGTCGAGTGAAGTAAACAAAATCAGAATACTATAGACTGCAACAGCAGCATAATGCAGTGATCAACTATGATAGACTATGTTCTTCTCAGCAATATAATTATTGAAGGCAATTCCAAGACTCATGATGCATCCACATCCAGAAAAAGAACTATGAAGTCTCAATACAGATCAAAACATACTATTTTCACTTTTTTGTTGTTGGTTTTTTCCCCACATCATCTTTAGCATCTATCATTTTGTTTTTCCATCATATTAACCAATATGATCAGGTTGTGAAGTGGCACCTGAGTTGCTTTGATTTACATTTCTCTAATCATTAGTCATTTAGAGCATTTTTTCATGTGACTATATAAAGATTTAATTTCTTCATCTGAAAACTGCTTTGATGATTTATCAATTAGAGAAGGAAGTATATTCTTAGAAATTTGACTATTCTCTATACATTTGAAAAAATGAGACCATTATCTGAAATACTGATTGTGAAAATTATTTTCCATCTTTTCTGCTTTCCTTCTCACCTTAGTTGCATTTGGTTTTGTTGTGCAAAATCTTGTTAATTTAATGCAATTAAAATTATCCATTTTACCTTTCAGAATGTTCTCTGTCACTTATTTGGTCATAAATTCTTCTCTTCTCCAAATGTCCTTGCTCTTCTAATTTGCTTATGGTATCACTATTTATGTCCATTTTATATATATATATATATATATATATATATATATATATATATATATATATATATAAATTTTAAGTAGAATTGTCACTTTTATATTAGCTCCATGAGCAATTGATATTTGTCCAGTTATTTAGAACTGATTTTATCTGTGTGAAAAGTGTTTTGTAATTGTTTTCATATAGTTCCAGGATTTGTTTTGGCCAGCAGATTTCCAAATATTTGAATTCCAATTATTTTTAATGGAATTTCTCTGTTTCTTGCTGCTGAGCTTTACTGGTAATATATAGAAGTTCTAATGATTTTTGCGTATTTATTTTATATTTTGCAACTCTAGTAATTTTTTAGTTGATTATCCAGGATTCTCCAACTATTCCATATCATCTGTAGAGTCATAGTTTGTTTCCTCATTGCCTCTTCTAATTTCTTCACTTTCCTTTTCTTTCTCTTTTAGCTAAAGTCAATATTTCTGGTACAATATTAAATAATGAGGGTGATAATGGAAATCCTTGTTTTTGCTCCTGATCGTTTTGGTAGAGCTTCTAGATTATTCCCAATACATCTAGTGACAGTTTTAAATAGATATTACTTATCATTTTAAGGGAAAAGTCTATTTATTCTTATATTTCCTAGTGTTTTTTAAATAGGAATGGGTGCTATATTTTATCAAAAGCTTTTTCAGCATCTAATGAGATAATCATATGATTTGTTAGTTTTATTATTGATTTGATAAATTATGCCCACAGTTTTTCCTAATATTGAACCATTCTTGCATTCCTATCATATCCTATCACCTAATGTATTATCCTTGTGATAAACTGCTGCAATCCCTTTGCTAATATTTTATTTTAAAATTTGCAATATTCTTTCTTTTTCTTTTTTGGGAGGTAATTGGAGTTAAGTGACTTGATTCATCAGTACTCTTTAAGGAAATTGGTCTATAGCTTTTTTTCTTTGGTTTTATGTATTACATCAAGAAACATTAAATAATCAGTGTTAGCTCACTCAATGGGAAACTAGACTAAGATAGATTTGGTATTGGATCAGTGTTTTAACTAACTATTCTTAATTGAGAACAGATGAGTAAAACTTTGAAGGTTTTTAATCTCTCCTGTCCCAGTTTTCTATCCAAAAAAACAAGGTTATCTAAATGTTGGAAACCTTACTGTGGGAGCTCTTTCCACCAAAAAAATTATTATCAGCATCTGTTTGGGAGCTGATTGAGATTAAACAACTTTGGTATGGATCAAATAAGTGCCATAGATTAGATTTGAACTCTTCCTAATTTTAATCCGAAACCCACACTGACAAGTAGGACATAAAAAACAAACATAAGAACCTTAGTGATTGAGAATTAATGGCCTTTGACTTTCAAGTGGTAGATTTTAAATATTTTGTTGAGTTGAAATAGAGGTATATGGCTATTTATAGTAAAATAATAACAATTGTATAACTTTTTCCTTTATATTACCGTTTAAAGCCTACTTTCTTTATGATATTCATATTAAGTGGCTGGTAAATGTCATAAAAATGGGTCCTCTAATTCCAAAGGCAGTTTTAATCTGAAAATAAGTTAGATTAAGTAAATTGGAGTGGATTTTATTTGGAAAAGTTTAGGTGATATAAATATATTCTTATTTAAATTATAAATTTCTATATACAACATATAGCAATTAAAATGGTATGATACAGAAAATTATAATGAATATTATAAGAATTAAAACATTGCTTCTTTCAGCTTAATAAAATGATCATTAATTCAGACTTTAACATAAATTTCATAGCAACAAATTGAATTAAGTAGGAAGTAAAAATCAGTAAAAGGAATAAATAGATTTGTATTTTGTGGGAATAGTTATATTTGAAACCCAAACAGAAATATTAATATTAATATTATGGGGGTTTAGATTACTGGAGAACTGGATTAGTGAGGACATTCTGCCTTAATCTAACATGGGATGAAGAAAAGCTGTTTAAATGACATGGAAAATTCCAGTAGCAACTCCCAGTCACCTGAATAATGCCATTTAAGCTAGGTGAAAATATGAAAATGTGAAAATTGTGACTTCTAAAGACATTTTTTTAAAAAATAATTTTTATAAATAAAGGTCTGCATAAATGCCACTTAAAATGTTGAATAACATAATCAGTTTTGTGGTTTTTTATTTTCTGCCATTATCAATATGATAAAACAGTAATTCTTGGGAAAGGAAGAATTAACACACACACACACACAAAGATCAAGTAATTAAAGATATTCTTTCTTCTAACCTACTGGTCATAGATGAATAAAAAATAAATGATGAATAAAAGCAAGTTTATTAAGATGATATGGATATCAGAGAATTATGCCTTTCTTCAAGTAGTCAGACAATATTTTGATAAATATTTTATCATATCAAAAGTAAGAGAAAGAGAATCTTTATTTCCAAGTATTAAATATTACAATGATTTTTGTTTATAAGTATCTATTTGTTCTTCAAACTGGGTCACTTTGAGACCAACATGAGCATTTTTGAATGATAGTGGCACTTATTAATGTAAAAGATAGGGATTGAGCAGTGCTACAGATTGCTATTTTTAAATTTAAGGAAGGTGATAATACAGCTTTTGATAGGAAGATAAAGTAGATTTTAGTCAGTTATACAAATTCAACAAATACTGAATACCTATTAACTTCTAGATATTCTGATACTTTGCTACACTATGAATAAAAAGATTATATTTTTTTGAAATTTTTGATTCTAATAGATCCAATTTATTTATTTCTAACCAGCATGTAACAGGTTTTTTTTTTTTTTTTAATAAGAATGCAAATGATTTTTACTTTTGTATTTTGGAGTTTTAAGAGTTCCTTTTGTGAGATAAGCTAATCTGTAGTTTTGATTATGACCAATGTATGTCACAGAATAGGAAAATACCTGAAAATTTGTTGAAGTATTATACAAGATTGGATCAACAGGAATTTCTGGACAGCTTATTTTATACGTTGCTCAGGATTATCCCCTAGAATCCTGAGGGAGAAATAAGAGGCACCTCTGAGAACTCAGACTATCAATGTGGAAATGTTGAGTAAGTAGCCTTCTTGGGAGTGTTACCTTATTAACTAGGGCTGTTAGAGAGTGAATTGGTCTGCTCTTAGCTATTCTTCCCAATCCTGTCTAATCATTTCTATTCAGTAAATTTCAGAAAGTCTGCAATGGAAAGCTCATAAAAAGACAACAAAAGACTGGGAATGCATATATACAAAAGAAGTCTAGAAGAAAAGAAGCAAAAAACAATAATAAAATAAAATATACTCACTATGCAAGCAAAATATAGTGATAGAGGAGACAGAATGTATGAAGACAATCTAAAGATCAAGACTGTGCTGCAAGGTTGAACATGAGAGGAAAATAACAAAACCAAACCTTAATACCATAGTAAAGTAAAAGTAAAAAAGAGAACTGCCTAGAACTTTTGAACATAGAAAATTAAATACTAATTGAAAGACTTCATAGATCACCTCCAGGAGGAAACAAAAAACCTAAGACTGTAATCTAGTGGTTAAATTGAATAAATTTAATTCATTTCATAAACAAGTTCTATAAATCATTAAGAGAAAGATTTTCAAATAATCTAAGACTATTCTGCGTCCACTAGAAAAAAAGCAGAGGAAATGAACTATGTTCTAAAGAGCAATGGAGTTTAGGATGCAGCTCAGAGTGATTTATCATTCAAATCTGAACTTCATCATGCAGGACAAAATATAGACAATTGGTGATAAAGGAGAGTTTGAAATATTTTTAGAAAGAAAAGTGGAATGTGAGAGATTGCTTCTTGAACATCAAACAACACAAATGTAGAAAGTGAATAAATGCTTTAGGGAAAGATAGCAAGATTTCCTGACGTCAAATCCAGTGTTCTTCCCACTCTGTAACCTTTACTAGGTTCTCAAAAAGGGCAATTCATGTACTGAAAATGTTTGGAGACAATCATTATGTCACTGCTGTATGAAATCAATTTGAATTAACTTTCCCCACAAATATGTAGTCTTAAAAATATTTCTGGTCATTTTTGTACCAGTGATATAACATTCTTCATACATTGCCTTATAGTTTTTATATAAATAAGTAAAGATATTTTTCTTCAATCAAGAACATATATTTTATCCAGCTTTGTATTTTTTATCATATAGTGAGTGTTTTACATATATGTGCTTAAATAAGTGTTGAATATTTAGTTGAATGAGAGATTGGAAGAAGATCGGATTAGGGAATTAGGGAAGAAATTTCCTACTTAAGTGAAAAAGCTTGAAAACTGGATTCCTATAGAGAAGGTATTGAATAAGACCAGAAAAACCTCTCTTAAAGATATAGGGTGATGCATCACTGAATTGAACTTTAGAGTTAGGAAGACCTGAGTTCAAATTTGTCTTTAGAACCTTACTCAGTCAAAGGATATGAGCAGACAGTTTTCAGATGATGAAATTGAAATTATTTCTATTCCTATGAAAGAGTGTTCCAAATCACTATTGATCAGAGAAATGCAAATTAAGACAACTCTGAGATATCATTACACACCTGTCAGATTGGCTAAGATGACAGGAACAAATAACGATGAATGTTGGAGGGGATGTGGGAAAACTGGGACACTGATGCATTGTTGGTGGAGTTGTGAAAGAATCCAACCATTCTGGAGAGCAATCTGGAATTATGCCCAAAAAGTTATCAAAATGTGCATACCCTTTGATCCAGCAGTGCTACTACTGGGCTTATACCCCAAGGAAATACTAAAGAAGGGAAAGGGACCTGTATGTGCCAAAATGTTTGTGGCAACTCTTTTTGTAGTGGCTAGAAACTGGAAAATGAACGGATGTCCATCAACTGGAGAATGGTTGGGTAAATTATGGCATATGAATGTTATGGGATATTATTGTTCTGTAAGAAATGACCAGCAGGAGGAATGCAGAGAGGCCTGGAGAGACTTATATCAACTGATGCTGAGTGAAACGAGTAGAACTAGGGGATCATTATACACTTCAACAATGATACTGTATGAGGATGTATTCTGATGGAAGTGGATATCTTCAACATAGAGAAGAGCTAATCCAATTCCAATTGACCAATAGTGGACAGAATCAGCTACACCCAGAAAAGGGACACTGGGAAATGAGTGTAAACTGAGAGCATTGGGGTTTTTTTTGGGGTTTTTTTGTTTTTTTTCTCTTCCCAGATTATTTTTACCTTGCGAATACAATCCTTCCTTTGCAACAACAACAAAATTCGGTTCTGAACATATATGTTATACCTAAGATATACTATAAGATATTTAATATGTATGGGAATGCCTGCCATGTAGGGGAGGGGGTGGAGGGAAGGAGGGGAAAAACTCAGAACAGAAGGGAGTACAAGGGATAATGTTGTTAAAAAAAAAATAAAAAAACACAAAAAAAACTACCTGTACATATGTACTGTCAAAGAAAATGTTATAATTATAAAAATTAATTAAAAAAAAAAGAAAAGAAAAAAAGAACCTTATTCAGAAGCTAGACAAGTAATTTCACCTTTTTGTCTCAGTTTCTCTCCTGTAAAACAGGATAATAATAGCACCTTGCCTCTGGAATGAAAGAGAATAAGCATTTATTAAATACCTATTATGTGCCTGCTGCTGGGCATGGTTATTGGTGATTGTCCTTCATTCTTGAAGAAGACCAAAATGATATCATCACTGTTAAAGTTGAGTTAATCTTTGTCTAACTATGGGTTATTAGACCAATACAAGCTCAAGAATTCTCTGCCACAGGTCTGACAGAAATAATCCCTGTGAACATTTGGGGTAGACTCTAACTTTACACATCTCACATTTCTTCTGAGTTAATATATTTCTGCTTTGTTCCCAATTGATATACCCCTTCTTTGGGATGAGAGCACACCATTCTGGGCAGTCCTGTACCAGTGTGTTCCATGTTGTATAATCAGTTCTAAGGTTCCTAAGAGAGACCTTGAGAGTGTCCTTATATCACTTTTTCTGATCAACTTGTGAGCACTTGCCCTGTTAAATTCTTTATAAAAATCTTTTTAGCAAGCATATATTTGGCATTTGAACAATATGGCCAGCCCAACAGAATTGTTTCTCTGCAGTAGAGTTGAAATGCTTGGCAACTTAGTTTGATAAAAGACCTCAGTGTCGGGTAGGTGATCTTCAGAATCTTCCTAAGACAATTAAAATGGAAGTGATTTAGTCATAGTGCTGGTAGATTGTCCAGATTTCACAGACCATTCAGCAATGAGGGTTTCACAACTGGCTCTGTAGATCTTCAGTTTGGCACTCAGTCTAATATACCTCTTTTCTCCCACACTTTCTTTTGGAGCCTCCCAAACACTGAGCTAGCTCTGGCAATGCTTGTGTCAATCTCATTATCAATGTGGACATTCCTGGAAAGTGTACTACTAAGGTAAGTGAACTTATCCACAGCATTCAAAATTTCTCTATTTGTTGTAACTGATATGGATGGTGTGATGGTGTGATGCTGGCTGATGTTTTTTTTGGTGTTACTAATTAGGCCAAAATTAGTCCAAGCAGCAGAGAATTGATCCATACTTTATTGCATCTCAATTTCTTTGGCTGCATTGAGTGAGCAATCAAAGCAAAATGAAAAGTCATGCACTAGCATTCCCTCCATTTTACTTTTGGCTTTTAGCCTTTTCAAGTTGAAGAATTTGCCAATAGTCAATAGCTTATGTTGATGACATGTTTGTCCTCACTGAAGAAGGTGTTTGACACCATGGTTGAAAACATGGTAAAAGTCATGGGAGCAAGCACACAGCCTTATGACTGGGAAAGCTCAAGAGCTTTGTTCAAAACTCGGGCAAGCATGTCATCAAGTAATTGACATACTATATTGATAAACTTCATTGGGCAACTACATTTTGACATAATTTCCTGTAAGCCTCTTCTGAAGTCTTACTGACTCTCAGATAGATGATCTTTTTCCAGGTATAGGATATGCCTATTAAGGAGGACTCTGGCAAGAATACTGTCAGCAGTAAGATAGTGATCTTCTATGCCATTGCCACAAGAAAATCTATTTCCCTTACCTTTATAGATATGAACACTGGAGGCATCTTTGAACTCCTAGGGCATAATCTCCTCTTGCTATATAATCTGGAAATTTTCAGTCAGTTTTTGTTTAAGCAATGGAGCCTCACTTTGTAAATCTCCGTTGGAATAGAATCAGCACCAGGTGCTTTGCCACTGGAAAATAGTTTAATAGTATTCAAAATCTCTTCTTCAGTTGGAACTTTAGCTAGGGTGTAATTAATGTCAACCTGAGGTAAATGGTCAATAACTTCAGCATTAATTGATGATGGTCTATTGTGAACACTATGGAAGTGTTTTGCACATCTTTCTAGAATCATGTACTTATCACTAATCAATGTGACTCCATCAGAACTGAATAGTTGAAATGTACCATAGGTCTTTGACCCATAAAATAGCCTTAAATTCATTATAAAAAACATTTTGGGTTATCAGTATAAAACTGAATTTCATCTGCCTTCTAATTGAGCCAAGAATCCTGCATCATTCTTAAGTTTTGGTTTTACTTTTGATGATATTGACTGCTACCACCTTAAAGATGAATGAACCATCCTGCTGATACATCCTGTGGAGTTTTTGTTTTTCATCTAGCAGCTTCTGAATTTCCCCATCATTTTCATCAAAGCAGTCTTGATGTTTATGAGTGTTCTGACCCAGATATAAATGCAGTGCTAAATACCAAAGCTCTTGAAAGGGCTGGACAGCCCTTTTCTTGCTCCATGGTTGCCCACTCTGTTGGAATTTACCCTCCAAATTAGCAACAAAGTGTTCCTCTTAGAGAAGTGCTCATATTTATTAACATTAAATCTCCTGGTATTCTTTTTGCCTTGGGGCTGTCCCTTTTGTTGAACTTGAATATTTAGCTTGGAGAGGATATGTTCATTATCTGCACTTTGCTCCACACATTGCTTTTGTCACTTGCATCCTGAGTTGTCTCTTCTCCTTACAATTACACACTGTCTCATTTGACCCCTCCAAGTAACCATTGAAGGTAGATGATATTGTTATCATCTTTATTTTGCATTTGAGGAAACTGAGGCAGAGAGACTAAGTGACTCACCATGAGATATATAGTATATAGTATAGGAGATTGAACTTAAACTCAGATATTCCAAATTTCAGGTCCAGTGCTCCATTCTCTGTACTATCTGCTTTGTAAATCATAAAGTGCTATCTGAATGCTAAGTATTGTTATTTACAAGATAAAGTATGTAATTGTGTCAAGTAGATTGCTGGTATTTTATCAACTGACAGGCCTGGCCTGTCAAATTTGCCTTCATGCTATATCTTGGATATGCTTCCTTTTTCCTTCTCATTACTCTAGTACAGGTCCTCATCATTTCATGTCTGATCTTTTATAATAGCTTATTAATTGGTCTATCTGCCACAATCTCACCTCCAGTTCATTATACACCCAGCTTACCAAAGTGATTTCCCTAAAGTTTAGTTTTGAATATGTCACTCTTCTTATGCAGTAACTGTTGGCTTTTTATCACTTCAAGGATAAAGTACAAAATCCTTTGACATTCAAAACCCTTCATAATCTAGCACCTCTCCCTGCTTCCAGCCTTTTATGCTCTCCATCAATCCAGAGATACTGCTCTTTTTTGCTGTTCCTCAAATAAGACTCCTACTCTGGCTATTTCCATTGCCTTGTCCCTCATGCCTAGAATACCCTCCCTTTTCATCTATGCCTTCTGACTTTCCTGGGTTCTATTAAGTCCCAGCTAAAATCCCACCTTCTATAGGAAGCCTTTTCCTAATCATTCTTAATTCTAATTCTTTTTCAATTTATGATTTCCAGTTTGTACATGATTATTTGCATGTTGTATCCTCCATTAGATTGTGATTTCTTTGAGATCAAAGACTGTCTTTTACTTTCTTTGTATCCCCAGAGCTTATCATAGTGCCGGGCCTATAATAGATATTTGATAGAGATACTAGTTTATTGAAAATAATTTAATTTAGTTATGTGACTCCATAACTACCTTACATTTATACCACACTTTCAAAAACCTTCATAAATAACTCATCTCTGCTTAGATGATATAGTGGATAGACACTGGCCGTAGAGTCAAGAAGGACTTGAGTTCAAATTCCATGTCAGACACGTAACCTTATAAGCTGTGTGACCCTGAGCAAGTCACTTAACTCTTACTGCCTCCCCCCCCCCCAAAAAAAAAAAAACAACCAAACCAAAAAAACATCTAAAATATCTCATTAGATCTTCACATCAACTCTGGGAAGTAGTTGCTATTATTATCCTTTTACAGATTAGGAAACTGAGGAACAGAGAGAGGTTAATAGCTAACATTTATATAGTATTTACTATGTGCCAAGCATTATGCTAAGTATTTCACGGAAATATTGTACAAACATAGTAGAAATCATAAATTTATAGAAGGTGGGATTCACCAATGGAATCCAGGAAAGCCAGAAGGCAAAGATAAAGAAGGGAGAGCAAGGGGGACAAGCCAAAGGAAATGGCCAAAGTAGGAGATGCAGTGTCTTATTTGAGGAACAGCAAAGGGAGTAGAGTCTCTGGATTGCAGAATTCTAGAAGGATAGTATAAAGTTTAAGAAGGAGGGAAAAGTAGAACAAAGGAGGCTGGGAGAGATGCTAGGTTATGAAGAGATTTGAATGCCAAAGAAGATTTTGTACTTGATCCTTGAAGTGATAAGCCAAAAGAATTTATAGCCAAATAATGACAAATGTTGGAGGGGATGTGGGGAAATTGGGACACTAATACATTGCTGGTGGAGTTGTGAAAGAATCCAGCCATTCTGGAGAGCAATCTGGAATTATGCCCAAAAAGTTGTCAAACTGTGCATACCCTTTGACCCAGCAGCGCTACTACTGGGATTATATCCCAAAGAAATACTAAAGAGCGGAAAGAAACATATATGTGCCAAAATGTTTGTGGCAGCTCTTTTTGTTGTAGCTAGAAACTGGAAGATGAATGGATGTCCATCAGTTGGAGAATGGTTGGGTAAATTGTGGTATATGAAGGTTATAGAATATTATTGCTCGGTAAGAAATGACCAGCAGGAGGAATACAGAGAGGCCTGGAGAGACTTAAATCAACTGATGCTGAGTGAAATGAGCAGAACCAGAAGATCACTGTACACTTCAACAACAATACTGTATGAGGATGTATTCTGATGGAAGTGGAAATCTTCAACATAAAGAAGATCCAACTCACTTCCAGTTGATCAATGATGGACAGAGGTAGCTACACCCAGAGAAGAAACACTGGGAGGGGAATGTAAATTGTTAGCACTAATATCTGTCTGCCCAGGTTGCATGTACCTTCGGATTCTAATGTTTATTGTGCAACAAGAAAATGATATTCACACACATGTATTGTACCTAGACTATATTGTAACACATGTAAAATGTATGGTATTGCCTGTCGTTCGGGGGGAGGGAATAGAGGGAGGGGGGGTAATTTGGAAAAATGAATACAAGGGATAATATTATAAAAATATATATATATATATATATACATATATATATATAAAATAAAAAAATAAAAAAAATATTAAAAAAAAAAAAAAAAAAAAAAAAAAGAATTTATAGCCAAAAGAGTGATATGATCAGACCTAAACTTTAGAGAAATCACTTTGGTAGCTTTCTTTTGAGCCTTACCACAGTTCTGAGAAGTAGGTGCTGTTCTAGTGTCTATTTTACAAATGAAGAATCTGAACTATAAGTTCAGTTACTTGTCCTAGCTTCACAAAGCCAGGAAATGTTAAAATATACTTAAGGAGATATTTGAAATCAGATTTTCCTGACTCCAGGTTTCCTTGTTTTAACCAGTGTGACACCCGGTTGCCTCAGAGGTTGAAGTGTTTGAGATATAGCACCAGTACATGAGATTTATGTTGGCATGTGAAAGGTTGAGAGTTCGGTCATGTGAGGAATTCACAATGGCCCTTCTCTTTGGCAAAAGATAGCTTTATTTAGGAGCAAAGGTGACAGACAAAATGAAGATATACAGACATCAGAAATAATAAATGTGAAATAGAGTTGAGAAAGCACATAACAAGGAAAGGGATTTTTTGTTAGGTTCTTACTAAGTGCTAAGGTTCTAACAATGGAAAAGACGAGGTCTCTAATGGAACTTACAATTTACCAGGAGAAAGGAAATACTCCATGAGTGGGAGTATACCACTTATTGGCAGGCTTTATCAAAAAAGGGATTTAGCACCCCAAAAGAGTTATTAGCAAACATAAGGAGAAAGACACCATGAGGCTTGGAGAGAGAAATGAGGAGAAAAGCCACAAGGCAGAATGGGGCCATGATGGGCATAAATGAAAGAGGTTCAGTTAAGATGGCATGGGCTATGAACAGATTTATAGGGGAAATTTACTCTTGGGGGTTTGGCATAACTTGGATTTCTGACTGGATGCAGCAAGTTGGGATTTACCCAGGACCTCCACAGAGGGTGGGACTATTAAGATTAAACTGATCCTCATCAGTGCCCCTTCCTTGCCTGCCTCACAGAGTCATCTTATCAGTACTTCAGTCTTTCTCTGCCAACCCCACTTAGTGACTCAGGACTTTATCTGATGGATTTTACTTTTATTATTTTTAAAGTAATAAGAACAATGAAACATACTTAGGTTAGTTCTCTAAAGAGAAACAGTCTTTATTAGACTTCATTGTAGCTGTATTCTTTTGTATCTTGATGTGAAAGAACCTAAGGTGTTGACAGTGGAATACAGAGAAAGAATTTAGAGTTTTCTATCTCTATAAACAAATATTACATAATCAATTGGGTGTAACTTTTCAGTTGAATGGCTTTCTGACTATGGATACGTGAAATACGGTAGTTGGTTCATAGTCATTACTTTAGTAGTTATGTTTCCTTTACTCTGTGATTGTTTGGTTCTTAAAAAAAACCAAATCTTATTTCTCCTACCATGTAAAATGAATTTCTTAACACTGGCATAGATTTTGTGACATTATTTTAATTTAAATTATGTTATGATAAACATTATGTTCTGTGTAGATCATCACAAGAACTAAGTAAATTATTCATAATATTCATTTGATATTATAAAGCGAATTTTGTTTTTTCTGTTATTCAGTTAAAACACAAGTTGACATTCATTAATTATAAGATATTTATATCATATTCAATAAAGTTGGTTATATCAAAATGAGAATGGGATCGTGGTATTTTATATTTTGGAGAAATAAACAAGAAGTTAGATTTATATTTGTCATGTTTATCATAATGCCATTGGTAGTCTGTATTGTAATATTGTTCTTATTAGCTCATAATTTATTACCCAAAGTGCAGGAAAAATTTGTAGGTTTTACAACTAAAAAATTCTTCTAATAGAAAAACTAGACATTGTTTAAAATCATATTGGAAATAGTTAAAACAATTTCTATATTTTTAAATTTAAGTGCTTTATTGTCTTTTTTAAGACATGAGCTAGGATTCTTAGATGGATTTTTTTCATCTCTTAAACTTATGAAAGTAATTGGAACAGTTTATTAACTCCAAAGAAGCTTTTCTGTCTTAGGCCAATTTAATGATATGGGTAGTACTCTTACTTGGCATTCAGATCACAGTTAAGCACTGGTCAGCTTGTAGCCTACACTGAGTTTTAGGATTAGGCAAAGCCACTGACAAGGCAGCTCAGTTGTCAGGGTTGTTGAGAATATATTGTACAGAATTCTTTGAATACTTTGAATAATGGGGAGACTGAGTAGAAGTATTACTATGCAAATATAAATGAAAATTTTGTAGTGCTATTCTGTAAAAACAAACTTTTAAAAAAGAGCTTATTCATTGTTTCATCTTTTTGTTCAATTTGTATGCATCATAGATGTAATTGGAGTTTGAAATAAATTAGCTGCATAATTCACTAATCATAACACCAATCTGAAAAAATTTGACAAATAGAAATTTCGTGCTAATTTTTTGTAGGAAACCTTTTCTAATCCTCATTTGTTTAGTCTCTCCTTCTGATGATTATTTCCAGCTTATTCTTTGTATAGTTTATTTGTAGTTTGTGTACTGTCTCCTTCCTTAGACTGTGAGCTCCTTGAGAGTAGGGACTTTTCTTTTGCCATTCTTTGTATCCCTAGAGCTTAGTACAGTGACTGGCACATGGTAGGTTCTAAATTAATGTTTATTGATTCACTGGCTGACTGACTATAACTTGCCCCTTATTTTTTTATTTTTTTATTTTTTTGTTTTGTTTTTTTGTTTTTGTTTTTAAAGCTGATTTGAAGAACCTCTGTCTTTTTAATACATTCAATGAGGCAATATTACTCTGGTTACTGGAGCCCAGAGAATAATTTAGCCCTTCTGGAATGCTTTGATTGCCCCAATTAGTGTAAAGCCTCTGAAAGTTAAAGATAAAAAGCAGCTGAAGAGCTGTGTATAATGGTTGGTTAATCACTTCATTAGGATTCCAATGGGCTGTAATACAGGTGATATCATTGTTTATCCCACAATTAAAGAGAAAAAAGCATGGTATGGCAAAAATAGAACTTTTTTTTAAAGTTTTACATACAACAGACTTTCAAATAGACATCCCAAATTCTTTCTGAAGATGATTCCCTGCAAACAGTTTATCAGTTGTTAACAACAAAGATAGATGTGTTGTTTAGTTTTGATAGCATGGTATTAATATTGGCCATTTTAATTTAGGGGATTTTTATTGCCTCTTAGTGTTGTCTTTATTTGTTCATGGTAATTCTTATTCTTTTGTTTTCACTTTGTTCATTTTATATTTTTGGTACATATTTTACCTTGTTTGACTGAATTCATATTTATATTTTCTTTACTATTCCATGAATACATATTTCACAGGGTTTTTTTTTTAGCCATTCAAGTATCATTGAGCACATAATTTGTTTTTGCAAATAATGCTGTTATGTACATTTCTATGAATGCAAGTTCTGTTACTGTCAGTAACCCTGGAAATAATTCCTGGTAGTGGAATTGATAAGGTAAGATTTGGGGTACCCAAATGAAATTGAGGTCTAGTGGCAGGTTTGGAGTACAGGGGGTCAAATGGAGCTCCCCTGCAACTCAGGATTCGGCACAAGCATAGGGAGTTAAATAAGGTCTAGTGGCGGCACATGAGTCCCCTGTAAAGGAATTTACAGGCCCCAAAACCTAGATTGATAAAAGAGGTTTATTATGGGGTTTGGAAATAAAGTTAAAGTCTAGTTAATAAAAGTTGTTAAGTAAAGAGAAGAGGGCACCGGAAACAGTGTTCCGGTGACCAGAGAGTCCTTGGTGCCAGGCATGGTGCTGGCATATTTTGACCCTCTGCAAAAAGAGGACTCCAGCTTGGCTCTTTTATAATGAGAGATTTAGCTAAAGGGGCCTGTGGGTGGAGTCCCAAGATGGTTCAGATCTGATGGGGGCTGGGACAAGCCCAGATCTCCTATTGGAATTCAAAGGAGTGCTTTTGACCAGCATTTGTGAATCAAAGGTCCTACCTTCTAGAATTGATAATGCATCAGCTAGGAGGGGTTAGGAATCAGAAAGGAATAAATCAATCTGAAAGGATTAGTTTCTTAAAGGGACCACAACCTGCTTCATTCTCCCCTCAAGCAGTTAAAACTTAAATTCATTTAAGAGGAAAAAAAAGGACTTGGGGCAGAGTCTCTTATTGAGACAGAATTGAAGATTTTCTCCTTCAAGGATTTTCTGAGTTCCAGGTTCTCCTCTTAAGAATCTCTAGATCAAGGGGCAAGAACAATTTAATAAAATTTCTACTACAATTCCAAATTAATTATATAGACTAACTGAACCAATTCATAAATTATCAACAGTGAACTTTTGAGTCAACAGTGAGTTTTTCTTGTACTTTGCCATTTCTGCCAAAGTGGTATATATGAGGTTATTTTAAATTTTATTTCTCTAATTATTAGTGATTTTGAATAGTTATAAGATGGTTTATATTTCTTCTAAAAAAGCATTCATTATGACTTTGTTCTTATTTTTTACTTTGATGATTTTTTTCGCTTTTAAAAAATTAAATTAACTCTTATTAATATTTTTATTAGCTTTTTGTTTTCTCATTTTTTCAGTCTTGTTATAATAGCTCTTAATTTCCAGAATTTGAAACCCTGGGCTTGTTTAGGTATTACTTGTTGACATGTTGAGTTTTTGTTCTTAGTGTCATGAATGGTTCATGAATATTTTCAATATTTTTATTAACATAATTGCTTTATTTTTTGCAAGGATTATCTTAGATATATGTCATAAGTTTTTGTGTTTGGTCTTATAATAATAAAATTATAAATGTTGTAAATTACAAATGATATCTGCTGATATTCATTTCTTAGGTAATATCCTAGACTTAAAAGCTATAGGACATAGTTTGGGATTATAATTCAGCCATTTAATACTTTTGTAATCTTAACCAAATCACTTGATCTCTTTGGTACCAGTCTTATCTATAAAATCAAGGGATTGCACTATGTTAGATCTAAGTCTGATAAATCTGGGTTTTCTGTTGGGGTATTACTTATTGATAATAGTTTTTATTGTGTTATGTGATTTTGCCTTTCCCCAATTTTAGTGCTCTTTATTTTTTAGCATGTAATACTCTGTTTTTGTAAAATTTCCATTTGATGCCGAAAAATTAAGATTTTTAGTCATTAGACCACAAAAGATCATGTCTAGTTTTACTCAAATTTGATTCAGATCATTATCTCTTCTCTTGATTGATTTCAGCATTCTACACAAAGGGAAGTTTTGTTTAGCTTCATAAAAAGTTTTACAATCTTGCCCCAACTTATTTTTCTAGCTTTATTGTACATCACTTTCTCATATGAACTCTACAGTTTGATTGAGCCAATAGGACTTGTTTCCCAAAATTGACTGTTTTTTATGCATTCCAACTCTGTCTCATGGAAACCTCTTCCTTCAAGGTGCAGTTCAAACACCATTTTGCATATGAAGCCTTTATCTAAAGCCTATAAGGGCAGGTAGGTATTGTACGGTTTGGAGCACCAGCCCTAAAGTCAGGAGAACCTGTGAGGCGACTCAACAACAAAAAATGCTTTAGTTGCTGTTGTTGTTGTTTTTTTTTTTCCTTATTATTTTTCATTAGTTTTTAAAATTTTTTTTATTTTTAAAACATATGCATAGATAATTTTCAACTTTCACCCCTGCAAAACCTTGTGTTCCAAAATTTTTCTCCTTCCTTCCCCCCAGCTCTTCCTTTAGATAGCAATCCAATATATGTTAAACATGTGCAACTCCTCTATACATATTTCCACAATTGTCATGGTGCACAAGAAAAACAAAATCAAAAAGAATAAAAAATAGGAAAACAAAATGCAAGCAAGTAACAACAAAAAAAGTGAAAATACTATGGTGTGATCCACATTTAGTCTCCACAGTCCTCTCTGTGGCTGCAGATGGCTCTCTTCATCTATTGGAATTGGCCTGAATCATCTCATTATTCAAAAGAGCCACATCCTTCCAGATTGATCATTGTATAATCTTGCTGTTCCTGAATACAATGTTCTCTTGGTTCTATTCACTTCACAGTATCAGTTCATAAAAGTCTGTCCAGGTCTCTCTGAAATAAGCCTGCTGATCATTTCTTATAGAACAATAATATTCTATAATATTCACATACTATAACTTATTTAGCCATTCCCCAATTGATGGGCATCCACTCAGTTTCCAGTTTCTAGCCACTACAAAAATGGCTGCCACAAATATTTTTGCACATGTGGCTCCCTTTCTCTTTTAAGATCCTTAATCTCCTTTAAGGATGCAGGTCCAGGTCCACTCTGGATCAAAGGGTATGCACAGTTTGATAGCCCTTTGGGCATAGTAACAAATTGTTCTCCAAAAATAGTTGGATCAGTTTACAACTCCAGTAATAATGTATTCATTTGCATTTTTTTCATTCATTCTCTTGAAATTCTTAGCTTTTTATTCTTCCAGATGTACTTTTTTTTTTTTTCTAGTTTTGTAAAATAATTTCTTGGGACTTTGATTGGTATGACATCGTGTAACTTAGATTAATTTAGGTAGTATTGTCATTTTTATTATATTAGTTTGGCCTGCCCATGAGCACTTGATATTTTTCCAATTGATTAGATCTGACTTTATTTGTGTGAAGTGTTTTGTAATTCACATAATTCGTGACTTTGTCTTGACAGGTAGATTCCCAAATATTTTATGTAATCTACAGTTATTTTAACTCTAATTCCTTTAATTTCTTTTTTCTTCTCTTATTGCTAAAATTAACATTTCTAATATGATAATGAAGAGTAATGATGATAGTGGGCAACCTTGTTTCACTCCTGATGTTATTGGGAATGGTTCTAGTTTAAACCCCATTACAAATGAGGCTTGCTGATTGTTTTAAATAGATGCTACTGGTCATTTTAAGGAAAACTCCATTTATTCCTCTGCTTCCTAGTGCATTTAACAGGAATGTGTGTTGGATTTTGTCAAATGCTTTTTCTGCATCTATTGAGATGATCATATGATTTTTGTTAGTTTGGTTGTTGATATAGTAGTCAATTATGCTTATAGTTTTCCTAATATTGGAATCAGTTCTGCATTCCTGATATAAATCCTACTTGGTCATGTTACATTATCCTGAGAATAACTTGCTATAATCTCTTTGCTAATATTTTATTTAAAATTTTTGTATCAAAATTCATTAGGGAAATTGGTCTATAATATTCTGTTTTGAATCTACCCCAGGATTTTGGCTTTTAATCCAGTCTTCTGTCTACTTCTGTTTAGTGGGAGAATTCATCCCACTCACATTCACAGTTAAAATTACTAACTTTATTTCCTATCATTTTGTTTTCCCTCAAGTTATATTTTTCTCTTTTATTTCCTCTTTCCCCTTCTTCCCCATTGTTTTGCTTCTAACTACCAACTCCTTCAAGCAGCCCTTCCCCTCTTACAGCCCCTTGCCTTTCTTATCCTTTCCCCTTCTACTTCTGTTCTCTCTTCTATTAGTCTCCCCCTTTCCTTTCCCTTTTCCCCTCCTATTTCTCTATAATGTGAGACAAATTTCTCTGTGAGTTAAATATGTCTGATATTCTCACTTTGAGCCAAATCTAATGACAGTAAGGTTCACAAAATGCTAATTCCCCTCCATTCTTTCCCTCAATTGTAATAGATCTTATTTGTTTCTTCATGAAATGTAATTGACCCCATTTTATCTTCCCTTTCTCTAGTTTCTTTTTTATATCACAATAAAATCGAATTATACTTAAACACCTTCTAAGTATACCCATAACAGAGATACAGTTCTGAACATATCATCTTCCCATATAGGGATATAAACTTTAACTTTTAAAAGAAAAAAATATTTTTTTTTCTTTGCTTTTTACCTTTTTTATGCTTCTCTTTAATTCTGTATATGAAGATCATATTTTCTGTTCAGCTCTGGTCTTTTCATCAGAAATAAATGATTCATTGAATGTCCTTCCTTTTCCATGAAAAATATAATGCTTAATTTTGCTAGATAGTTGATTCTTGGCTGTAATTTAAGTTCTTTTGCCCTTTGGAATATCATATTCCAGGCCCTTGTGTCCTTTAAAATAGAAGCTGCTAGGTCCTGGATAATCCTGATTGTGACTTCTCAGTATTTGAATTGTTTCTTTCTGGCTCCTTACAGTATTTTCTCCTTCATCTGATAATTCTAAAATTTAGATACAGTATTCCTTGAAGTTTTCATTTTGGGGTCTCTTTCATGAGGTGATGGGTGAATTCTTTCGATGGCTATTTTTACTCTCCAGTTTTAGGATATCAAGGCAGTTATCCTGAAACATGTTGTCTTGGTGTAATGTCCTGGTTGGTTTTCCAGCCTTCATTTCAGCAGAGTAATCACCACAAGAATAGCCAGAGATAAAATCCAAAAGTCTTTATTGTCTCCTTGCTATCTGGCTTGGCTATCTTTCTGGAAGCCTTCAGACAGGACTTGGTTTCAGTGGGGGAAGAAGGAGGACAGTTCAGCCAACACAAAGGTGGGAGATGGAATGACTGTCTCTGGCTGAGTTTGTCCCAGCTTATATACTCTCTTATAATTACATCATCGTAAGTGTGAATCTTGTAGAATAGGTGTCACTCTTGTAGAACTATATTAAGTAAGTACGTGTACTGAATTAGAGAACTCTTAATCACCATATTAAACTAGATAACCATTGTCCTATCAATTCCACTTGTTGTAAGAATCCTTGCCTAAGTATATTTTTCCAGAGTTCTGGCCCATTATATCTTAGCTCTTTTTTCATCATGGTTTTCAGGAAGTCCTACAGTTCTTAGATTGTCTCTCCTAGATCTATTTTGCAGGTAAGTTGTTTTTCCAGTATGGTATTTTACATTTTTTTCTACCTTTTTCTTTTTTGGGGGAGGGGGAGGGGAGTTTTGTTTGATTGCTTCTTTAAGTCTCCTTGAGTCATTCACCTCCTTTTGCATTTGGCCAATTGAACTTCTAAATGAAATACTTTGTTTATTTAAATTTTTTTTTTTTTTTTACATTTCACAGAATTCTGTTTTTCAGCGAGTTGGTTTCTTCTTCCATTTCATCACATTTATTTTGTAAGGAGTATATGCTTTATCCATTTCGTCATATCTATTTTCTAAGGAGCTAGGTGCTTTTTCCATTTTTCTGAATCTGTTTTTAAAGGAATTTTCTTCAGATAATTTATTTTTCTTTTTCCAAACTCTTGCAAAGTTCTTATTTCCTTTGCCTATTTATCTTCTAACTCTCTTTTAAGATGCTTTTTGAATTCTTCTAAGAGAGCCTTGTGAGATGGGAATCAACTCATATCACTCTTGGAACTTCATCTGGAAATGATTTGCCTCTATTGTCCTCAGGTGTTGGGAACACAATATGTAACTTTGCTTTTCCTTGGTAGACCTTTTCTTCTCTTCTTGTGAGAGGATGATGGTGATTCAAGGAGACTGAGAGGTAGTTGCTGTTCTCAAATCTCCCCACTGAGAGACCATTGTGTTAGGTTCTTACTAAGTGCTAATGAGATAATTGATGTTTGAACAATTCTCTAGTTCTGGCCTTTAAAGGGAGTTTTACCCCTTTGAACTTCTGGGGAGGAGCTTAATGTTTAAAAGGAACAAGTTTATTGGTAAAATCAATTTTCCCACAAGCCCTTGTGTTATCCCATGCCCATTCTCTGGGAGGATAAAAGAGGGCGGCACTCTAGAGATGGAAAAATCTACTCTAGGTCAGAGTCTGGCCGGGAGATTGAGTTGAGACAGCAGATCTCCCAGAGAGTGATCAGCAGTCTCTGGAGACAACAGAACATTGCATATTGGCGTCCACAACATGGGACAAGGACTTATTCTGAGCCCTTCAGAGGAGCTAGTCCAGACCTTTGCATTTAAGGACTTATTCTGAGCCCTTCAAAGGAGCTAGACTGGACCTTTGCAATTTGGTGCCTGAATAGGGACCGACAAGATCCTGATTCTAGTGGAAAAGCCTCCAATCCAGATCTCAGTCTCTCTGACCCAGAAGTGTGAGTAACAAGGAAACTTTGTTTAACTTTGTTAAAGAGCTAAAGTAGAATTTCAGTGAAATGGGGCAAATGCCTTCTCTTCAAGGAAAATGTTTAAAGAGCATTATCAAGGATATGAAAAGCCGAGGATTGATTATAATTTTGGAGGAGATTACTGAACTTTTAAAAACTGTGCAGGTCATGTCCTTGTTTTTCTCTGGAAGAAGAATTGGATCTAGATGAATGGGAATTAGTAGGAAAGCATTAGGTGAACACCACAATTCCAAACCAAACCCAATTTCCAAAGATACACTTCATATCTACAATTTAATCCATATGGCTTTAAAAATTGTTATTCTAAAGGAAGAGAAGAAGGAGCAAAATGGGGAGGTGTCAACTAAACTAGGTGAAAAGGATGAACCAGATAACAATGAAGTTAAGTACAATTCTGAGAAACTGGAGCATTTCCCATCTCCTCCCTTCAGGGGTGGAGCAAGGAGGAGGAGGGGAAGAGGCAGAAATACAAACAGAATCACCTGTTAAGCAGCTTATGACAAGATTAGAAAAAGCATTGGTTAAAGCTAAGAAAGACAGGATATAAGTGATTTTATATATGCATGTCTTGTGATTGAAGATATTGACTGTGTAGGTCAAAAAAGGAGAAGATATGCACCTTTAGATTTGAATAAAATTAAAGATTTGAAAAAAGTTTGTACCCTTTATGGGGCTACATCAGCTTATGTTAAAATGTTACTAGATGGTTTGTCTTATGAAGTCCTAACCCCGAATGATTGGAAATCCATAGCAAGGACATGTCTGGAACCTGGACAGAATTTGTTATGGCTTGGGGAGTTTCATGAATTATGTAAGAACCAAGTCAGATTTAACACACAATTCACTTTTAAGCAATTAGCTGGTGAAGGTCAGTACGGAGAGAATTCAGAACAGATTATATATACCATGGCAGTGTATGAGCAAATTGCTAAGGCTGCAATAAAAGCTTGGGGTTCCCTCCCTGAGCAGAAAAATCAGGGAAAGGCTTTCACTAAAATAAAGCAAGGTCCCAATGAACCTTTTGCAGATTTTTTGGGACGTTTGCAAACTGCTGTCAAAAGAACCATTGGAGAAAATGCAGCTACAGAAATAATGACCAGACATCTGGCTAAGGAAAATGCCAATGAAATTTGCAAAAGAATTATATGGGGACTAGACAAAGATGCTTCTTTAGAAGAGATCATAAGACGCTGTGCTACAGTAGGAACAAATGCTTTGTACACCTGAACTATGATGAACATGGAAAGACAGGGTCCCTCCTGGCAAGGGACTTCTAGAGAAATTTAGTTGATGTTTCCAATGTGGAAAAATTGGACATCTAAGAGCTCAGTGTAGTTATGGAGGTAGAGTAAGAAGACAGGGTGAGAGAAGACCTAAAACACCATGTCCAAAATGCCACAAGGGTCTCCACTGGGCCTCCAAATGTAGATTGACCCAGGGAAATGAGAGGCAGGGCCCAGCTTCAGCCCCCCAAGTGGGGCATGATGGCATCCGAGGTTACATCCAGAGAATTTTAAGACATGATCAATCAGCCAAAAGGCAATCAGATGGAAGAAAGGGATTGAAAATTAGGAAAAATAGAGTTTTGTGCAGTAGAGACTACTGAGATACTCCCTAAAGAAGTGAAATCTGTTCCTGTTCAGCCTATGGATCCTTTGCCTCCGGGCACAGTAGGTTTGGCCATTTCACCTTCTAAGAGCGCTTACAAAACACTGTCTATTACACTGATGTGGGAAACTGGAGAATGTGTAGCTAATATCCCAGTCACTAACACAGGCAGACAACGTGTGATTTATCAACCAGGAGAAGTAGTAGCATCAGGCTTATTGTTATGTACCCCTAATAAGCAACCTGGTGATAGTCGCCCAGATTCTGACTCCAATGAACAAATCCAGGAATATATTGGACAGCAGCTGTGACAGCTGACCGACCTATGCTTACTATTTATATAAATGGAATACCATTTGAAGGATAGGTAGACATGGGTGCAGATCGTACAGTTATTAGAGGTGCCAATTGGCTCAGTCACTGGCCAAAGATTAAAGCAGACACCTACATGTCTGGGGTAGGAGGATCAATAGCTGCAGAAGTTAGTTCTAGGCCTTTGAGATGGATATTTGAAGGTGAAACAGGAGTTTTTACTCCTTTTGTGGTTGAAAAAATCCCCATCAATCTGTGGGGAAGAGACATTTTACACCAGATGGGATTACAAATAAGCACTTCAGCTTTTTAGGTAGAGCTACTGTTGAAGGCCTACCTGCACTTTCACCAGTTCCTATTCAGTGGAAGACTGATTCACCAGTGTGGGTAGAACAGTGGCCCTTAAGAAGTGGTATAAAATTCAGGCCTTATTAGACATAGTGAATGAACAACTTGACCAAGGACACTTGCGGCCTTCTCTAAGTCCTTGGAATTCCCCAGTATTTGTGGTGAAAAAGAAATCTGGAAAATGGAAGATGTTAACTGATCTAAGGAGAGTAAATAAACAGATGGAAACTATGGGAACTCTTCAACGTGGACTTCATCTCCTACTCAGTTGCCAAGAAAATGGCCTCTTTGGGTTATAGACATTAAGGATTGTTTCTATTCTATCCCTCTAGATAAGGAGGATTTGAAAAGATTTGCTTTTTCAGTGCCTAGTGTTAATTTGGCTGAGCCTATAAAAGATATGAATGGACAGTTTTGCCACAGGGAATGAAAAACAGCCCTACTATGTGCCAAATATATGTTGCTGCTGCTCTTGCTCCAGTAAGAAAAGCATTTCCAAAAGTTATATTGTTATATTATTTGGATGATATTTTGGGATGTGTGCACCTGAGGAACAAATGTTAGAAGCATGCCTACAAAAGACCATGGAAACACTAAAGTACTACAAACTGCATATAGCTACAGAAAAAATTCAAAGACATGCTCCTTTTCAATATTTAGGATATGAAGTATATCCTAAGACACTCACAGTATAAAAGCTTTCTTTAAGAACAGAGAAGTTGAACACCTTAAGTGATTTTCAAAAATTAATAGGAGATAGCCAATGGATGTGTCCAGTGTTAGACTTAACTACCAATCAACTGCAACCTCTGTATGACATTTTAAGGGGAGATGGTGCTTTAAATTCACCATGCCAGCTTACAAAAGAAGCACAAGAGCCTTTGAGAGAAGTTGAACTGGCTTTATCCAATGTGGTTGAAAGAGTCACTCAAAAACCCTTGGAAATACCAGTTTTTGCTACAAAAGAGGCACCCAGAGCAGTCCTTCATCAAGGAGACAGTGTGATTGAGTGGGTGAGCCTCCCAGCACAACCAGAACAGAGCCTTACTCCTTACCCAGTGCTTGTGGCTAGAATTTTATTAAAGGCCATTAAGAGAGTAGTACAATTATCTGGGGATAAGTCCTGAAAAAATATACATCCACTAACTACACTAACGCACAAATTAATGTATGCTGTGAGACCATCCCAGAAAGGGAAATTTTATTGGCCACAGCTCCAAATTTTGCACTTGGGTCTCCATTAAATTTAACCCAGCTACTACATAATTGACGATGGATTTTAGAAGAAAAGGTTTCTAAGGTTCCTCTTAAAGGACCAACAATCTTTACAGATGCCTCCAAAGAAAATATTTGTGCTGTATACTCTCATGATTTAACCATAAAGAGAGTAGTCAGGACTCCCTTTCAATCCACTGAGCAGAATGAATTATTTGCTATCATGCTAGCTCTTACTTATTACCCTGGAGATGTAAATATAATTACTGACTCAGCCTATTCAGTAGGTGTAGTACAAAGAATTGCTACAGCCCAAATAAAATTTGCAGCCTCTAATATTTATCAGCTCTTTAAGGAACTTCAAGAGCAAGTGAGAAAGCATCCAGGCAAGATTTATATCTTGCATGTCCACTCACATAGTGGACTTCCAGGTCCTATTTTTGATGGAAATTCAAAAGCAGACAGCTTTTTAACTATGTTAGCCAGTACCCCTTTATTTCAGGAAACACAAGAATCTCATTCTAAATATCATCAGGCTGCTCGAGCTTTACATTTACAATTTGGAATAACAAGAGAGGAAGCTAGGAGAATAGTAAAAAGCTGTACAGCTTGCCTTCCTTTCCACGCTCCTACACTCCCTCCAGGGAAGAATCCTCGTGGTTTGAGACCCAATGAAATCTGTCAAATGGATGTGATCCACTATAAATCTTTTGGTCATCTGTCTTTTATCCACGTGGTAGTAGATACCTTTTCAGGATTCACTTTTGTAGTGCCAACAGCAAAAGAGACAGCCCTAGTGGTCACTGAATTCCTTATCCAAGCATTTGCAATTGTGGGTGTGCCACAAGCAATAAAAACAGATAATGGACCTGCATATTCTTCTAAACATTTTGCATACTTTTGTGCACAGTATAAGATTCTACACACTACTGGAATACCTTTTAAACCGCAAGGTCAGGCAATAGTAGAGAGAAGAAACAGAGACATTAAGACACTCCTCCGAAAACAAAAAAAAGGGGGAGCCACAGGTAATCCTAGAGAACTTCTAAATTTAGTTCTCTATACCATTAATTTTCTAATTTTTGACAAAGATGCACTGGCTCTGGCAGACAGGTTTTATAACCCACCAGAAGGGCAGTGTCCAGTGCAAGCAGCTCCACTGTTCTTAGATAATCGCCAGGTGATGTGGAGAGACCCAGAAAGTGGTGAATGGAAGGGACCAGATAGGTTAACTGCTTGGGGGAGAGGGTTTGCTTGTATTTCTTCAGATGGAGAAGGAATCAGATGGGTGCCAATGAGTCATATTCGCCTTGTCCATCAGAGAGAGACAGAAAAAGAGAGAAATACCTCAAAACAAAGGAGAAAAATCTAAGAAACATCTGACACTGAAAGAGCATGGCTAAAAAGAAGACTGTTAAAGAACTTTAAAAACCAGCAGAAATCATTGGACTTCCTAACACAAGATGAGACTAATGGACAATGGACTTATGGACATTTATAAATTCTCAGTTTATGATTATTTGATCATGTTATTTGTTACATACTTCTAGCATATGTTATGTTACTATGTGTTTATGTAATTATGTGTAATGCCTCCCATATTGATGTATTTATGTTTCAAGGGGGGAGATGTTAGGTTCTTACTAAGTGCTAATGAGATAATTGTAGCGAGCTATCGTCTCCAGAAGCTGCCGGATCGCTCTCTGGGAAGAGATCTGCTGTGTCTACTCAAATCTTTAAGACAGATTCTTCTTCCTGTAGTGAACCGTTGTCTCCAGGCAGTTGCTGTTAACTCTTGTCCTTAGAAGTGACTTCCCTTCCTGCAGAGAGCCCCGTCAGGCCTGATGTAATGCAGAGAGTCTTCTTCTTTCTCTGAGAGTCCTCTCTTTTATTCTCCCAGAGAATGGGCGTGGGATAATGCAAGGGCTTCTGGGAAGAACCACCCCAGCCAATGGGCTTGCTCCTTCTATCAAGTCAACCTGAGTTCTCACCTTGTAATTGTCCAGAAAACCTGAATTCTCACCTTGTCACTGTCCAGACAACCTCAGTTCTCACTTAGTAATCCTAACATCTCCCCCTTTCTTTTGATTTAGAACATAGGACAGTCATGACCTTGAAACATAAATCCATCAATATGGGAAGTATTACAGATAATTACATAAATTACATAAGCATATAGTAACATAGTAACATAACGCATGCTAGAAGTATATAACATAATCAAATAATCATACATTGAAAATTTATAAATGTCCATAAGTCCATTGTCCATTAGTCTCATCTTGTGTGAGGAAGTCCAATGATTCCTGCTGGTTTTTAAAGTTCTTTAACAGTCTTTTTATTAGCCATGCTCTTTCGGTGTAAAATGTTTCTTAGATCTTCTCCTTTATTTTGAGGTCTTTCTCTTTTTCTGTCTCTCTCTGATGGATAAGGCGAATATGACTCGTTGGCACCCATCTGATTCCTTCTCCTGCTGAAGAAATACAAGCAAACCCTCTCTCCCAGGCATTTAACCTATCTAATTACCTTCTATTTACCACTTTCTAAATCTCTTCTCATCATCTGGCAATTACATTGGAATTGTTTGCACTGGACACAGCCCTGTTGGTTTAAAAGGTCTGTATTCTCCCCAAGTGTAATCCATTTTTGCAATCTGATTGCCTTTTGGTTGACTGATTGGGTAATCCCTTTCTGCCATGTGATTGCTTTTCTTCTGGTTGATTAAATCAGAGTCCTGGCCTTCTAAAGGCTCTTTGGGTGTAACATCAGCTGCCATCATGCCCCAAGTCTTTTTTGCCTGGGGCCCTGGACCTGGGCCCCTCATCCCATTTCCCTGAATTATTCTACACTCTGATGCCCAATGGAGTCCTCTGTTGCATTTTGGACATGGGGTTTTAGGTCTTCTTTCACCCTGTCTTCTCACTGTATCTCCATACCTACACTGAGCTCTTATATGTCCAATTTTTCCACATTGAAAACATCGCCGAGTTTCTCTAGAAGTCCCTTGCCATGAGGGACCCTGTCTTTCCACATTCATCATTGTCCGGGTGTAAAAAGCATTTGTTCCCACTGTAGCACAGCGTCTTATGATCTCCTCTAAAGGAGCATCTTTGTCTAATCCCCATATAATTCTTTTGCAAATCTCGTTGGCATTTTCCTTAGCCAGATGTCTGGTCATTATTTCTGTAGCTGAATTTTCTCCAATAGTTCTTTTGACAGCAGTTTGCAAACGTCCCACAAAATCTGCAAAAGGTTCATTGGGACCTTGCTGTATTTTAGTGAAAGCCTCTCCACGATCTTTCTGTCCAGGAAGGACACCCCAAGCTTTTATTGCAGCCTTAGCAATTTGTTCATATATTGTCATGGTATAATTAGTCTGTTCCGAATTCTCTCCATACTGACCTTCACCAGCTAAGTGCTCAAAAGTGAATTGTGTGTTAACTCCTATTTCCAAATTGCATCTGACTTGAATTTTACATAATTCATGAAATTCCGCAAGCCATAATAAATTTTCTCCAGGTTCCAGGCATATCCTTGCTATGGATTTCCAATCATTTGGGGTTAGGACTTCATAAGACAAACCATCTAGTAACATTTTGACATAAGCTGATGTAGTCCCATAAAGGGTACAACCTTTTTTCAAATCCTTAATTTTATTCAAATCTAAAGGTGCATATCTTCTCATTTTATGACCTACAGAATCAATATTTTCAATCACAGGATATGCATGTATAAAATCACTTATATCCTGTCCTTCTCTCTTAGCTTTAACCAATGCTTTTTCTAATCTTGTCATAGGCTTAGGCTGCTTCACAGGCAATTCTGTTTGTGTTTCTGCCTCTTCCCCTCTTTCTTCCTCCATCTCTGAAGGTGGGGTTGATGTGGGCCTGTCAATAATCTGTTCTCTAGGCAGGGTTGAAGCTTCTTCAAGAGAATCATACCATAATTCCTCATTTAAATCCTCTTGCTCTAGGGAAAGATCTTGATCTTTCCTTTTTTCCTCACACTTCCTCCTCTGTTCATTTTTAGAACTTTTCCTTCTCCTACAACTTGCTTGATAGTTTAAGGCTAATTGAACTATGTTGTAGATATAAAATACTTCTGCAGAAATTGAACGAGGCCCATTTTTTGCTTGAAATTCTTTCATTTCATATCCCACTAGCTTCCATTTATCTACATCTATCTTTTCTTCCTCTAAGAACCAAGGGGATGTGCGTCTTAATGCAGCCAAGAGTTTAGCAATCTGTACCCAGGTTACAAGTAAACTCTGCTCCTCAATTATCTTGATTATACTCTCTATAGTACCACTCCTGAATGGAGCTGAGGTTGCGTCTGGGGCTGAGGTTGAGTCGGCTGAGGTCCAGGGATTGAATATAGCTAACATCTGCCCCATTTCAGCTATAAGAGATTCCTGGTTTAGCCCTTAACAAGTTAAGTTCCTTATTTATCTATTAGCACGCTCACTTAATCTTTAACAAAGTTTCCTCGTTACTCACGGTTCTGGGTCAGAGAGACTGAGATCTAGATTGGAAGCTTTTCCACTGGAATCAGGACCGTGTCTGTCCCTGTTCGGGCGCCAAATTGCGAAGGTCTGGTCTAGCTCTTCTTGTCAGGATAAGCAAATGTCCTTGCCCCACGTGTGGACGCCAACTGTAGCGAGCTATCGTCTCCAGAAGCTGCCGGATCGCTCTCTGGGAAGAGATCTGCTGTGTCTACTCAAATCTTTAAGACAGATTCTTCTTCCTGTAGTGAACCGTTGTCTCCAGGCAGTTGCTGTTAACTCTTGTCCTTAGAAGTGACTTCCCTTCCTGCAGAGAGCCCCGTCAGGCCTGATGTAATGCAGAGAGTCTTCTTCTTTCTCTGAGAGTCCTCTCTTTTATTCTCCCAGAGAATGGGCGTGGGATAATGCAAGGGCTTCTGGGAAGAACCACCCCAGCCAATGGGCTTGCTCCTTCTATCAAGTCAACCTGAGTTCTCACCTTGTAATTGTCCAGAAAACCTGAATTCTCACCTTGTCACTGTCCAGACAACCTCAGTTCTCACTTAGTAATCCTAACAGATAATGAGATATTAGGTTCTTACTAAGTGCTAAGTCAGTACTTAACAATTCTCTAGTTCTGGTCTTTACTAGGAGTTTAACCCCTTTGAACTCCTAGGAAGGAGCTTGCATGCTTAGGAGGAGCAAGTTCATTGGTTGAAGTAATTTTTCCCAGAAGCCCTTGCATTATCCCACGTCCATTCTCTGGGAGGATAAAAGAGGGCAGCACTAGAGAGATGGAGGAATCTACTCTAGGTCAGAGTCTGGCCGGGAGATTGACTTGACAGCACATTTCCTCCCAGAGAGGGATCGGCAGTTTCTGAAGACAACAGAACTTTACACCATTGCATTGTCTGACCTCTCCAGGCAGCCCTCTTGTCTCAGAATGTGGAGAATTTCTCATCTCTCTGGAGGGTATCACTCCACCAAGGCTTGTCCTACTGCTTCTCAAGATTCACTGTGGCCAACCAGGTAGAAAACCTAGATGTTCTGAAGCTAGCTGGCCTTCAAGCAGCAGGTATCTAGTTCATCTCAGAGGGGCAGGGCCTGCAGAGCCGCTGCCTACAGGAATGTCTGAGGTCACTGCTGTGCACATGGCTTGGCAGGGCAACTTTAGGGGACAGTTCTCTTAACTACCCATGACCCATCTTCTAGACATTAATCCTTTCTAGATTGCTAGGACTAGCTATACTCAGTTGTCATGGGCTTTTAGAATCAATAGTAGTAAGATAACGACGAGCAGGACGGTCTCAGTAAAACCTGGATAATAGATATAGAGCAAAATGAGCAGAACCAGGAGGATGTTATACACACTAACAGTAACTATGATAGATATAGCTCTTCTCAGCAATGCAACGATCCAAGACAATTCAGAAAGACATGATGAAAAAGTGCTGTCCATCCCCAGAAAAAGAACTGTTGTAGTCGAAATGCAGATCAAAACCTACTTTTGTTCACTTCCCTTTATTTATTTATTTTTGGTCTGTGTCTTCTTTCATAATATGACTAATTATGGAAACATGTTTTGCATGACTTCACATCTTATAAACTTATCTCTCAAATTTCTTACTGCCTCAGGGAAGGGAAAGAAAAGCAAATTTGGACAATTTTTTTTTTTTTTTAATGGATGTTACAAGATTGTCTTTATATGTAATTGGGAAAAGGATCATTAAGAAAAAAAGAGAGAGAGGTTAGACAACCTCTGGGTTTGTCTTGGTGCAGGTAGACATCCAAATAGTTTATTTTATTTAGTTATTTTTTAGTGCATTATTTAGTTACTTTATTTAGTTATTCTCTTTCTATCTCTTACAAATAGACTTTGTTAATAATATTTAGAAATGCTGATGACTTATGTGGGTTTATTTTATACCCTGCAATTTTACTAAAGCTGTGAATTGTTTCTAGTAGGTTTTTGGATTATTTTCTAGGATTCTCTAAATATCATCATATTATCTGCAAATAGTGATAGTTTTATTTCCTCATTGCCAATTCTAATTCTTTTAATTTATTTTTCTTTTCTTATTGCTAAAGCCAACATAGTACAATGTTGAATAATAGTGGTGATAATGGGCATCCTTGTTTCAACTCTGATTTTATTGGGAATGTATAGTCTCTCTCCATTATAAGTAATGCTTGCTGTTGGTTTTAGATAAATGTTGTTTATTAACTTAAGCAAAATTCCCTTCATCCTTATGCTCTCTACTATTTTTTTAAAATAGAAATGAATGCTGTATTTTGTCAAAAACTTTTTCTGCATCTATTGAGATTATATGATTTCTGTTGGTTTTATTATTGATATGTTAGATTATGGTTATAGTTTTCCTGATATTGAACCAATCCTGCATTCATGATGTAAATCCCACTTGGTTGTAATGTGTTATCTTCTTGATAAGTTGCTGCAATCTCTTTGCTAATATTTTACTTAAAATTTTTGCATCAATATTCACTAGGGAGATTGGTCTGTAATTTTCTTTCTCTATTTTGGCTTTTCCTAGTTTAAGTATGAAAATCATATTTGTGTCATTGAAGGAATTTTTTACCTATTTTTCCAACTACTGTATTGGATGTAACTATTCTTTAAATGTTTGGTAGAATTCACTTGTAAATCCATCCAGTCCAGGAGATTTTTTCTTATGGAGTTCATTTATTAATTAGTTCAATAATTTTCTTAGTTTCAATTTTATTAATTTCACATTTGAGTTTCAGAATTTGGTATTGGGGATTTTAAATTTTTCCCCCCTATCTTTTTTAGTTGCATGCCCAATTAATTGATCCCTTCTTTCTTGATTTTATTAATATAGCTTTTTAGAGATAAAAAATTTCCCCTAAGAACTGTTTTGGCTGCATCACCTAGGTTTTGGCATATTGTTATGTTGGCATGTTGTCATTCTCTTGGATGAAATTATGGATCATTTCTGTGATTTGTTGTTTGACCTCATTTTTTAGAATTAGATTTCTTGAAGAATGCTATACAGGTTCTGTTTTTAGTCATGATCTTGAGGTAGGTCAATAATTTTTAAATTGTCTCTTCTGGATCTATTTTCCAGGTCAGCCATTTTTCCAATGATGTATTTCACATTCTCTTTAATTTTTTTTCCATTCTTTGTAGTTTGACTGATTCTTAATGTCTTTTACAGTCATTAGCTTTCATTTGCCCTGTTCTAGTTTTTATCATTTTCTTCAGTAAGCATTTGTCTCTTTTTCCATTTGATTAATTCAACTTTTAAAACTGTTGTTTTCTTCAGTGGATTTTCTTTGCATTTGGCCATTTGTATTTTTTAAGGAGTTGTCTTACTTTTCCAAGCTCGTTGACTGTCTCTTGCATATTGTTGTGATATGGGAGCCACCTGCCAGTGGCTGCTAGAGGTTTAACTCAGACCTATAGATTGGATGTCTTCATTTGAGAGGATGATGATGATACAAGGAAACTTGAGAGGCAGTTTCGTTCTCTAACTTCTCTCCTCTTCCCTCTGCCTCCAATTTATTTCATTCCCAGTGCACAAGCAACACTTGTGTAAGTAAAGGCTGATTTGCAACTCCTTCATGTGTTATGATTCACAACTGTGAAGGCTCTTGGAGAATTGACCTGCCACTTTACCTAGGCATGGTCCTTAACAGCATACCTCTGATTTCTCTTCCCAATTTTTCTTCTGCCTCTTTTGCCTTTTAAAATCTTTTATGAGCACTTCCAAGAAGCCTCTTTGGACTTGAGACTAATTCATATGACTCTTTGAGATTTCCTCTGTGGACATTTTGCTCTCCTCTTAATTGGTGTTTTGGTCTTCTATGTCACTATAACAACTTTCTATGATCAAGATTTTTTTCTGTTTCTTTTTTATTTTCTTTCCTTTCCCAAAGTTTGCCTTCTGAGTTGGGACTGGGTTCTACCTTAAGGTAGAACTACTGAACAAGGACTGAGGGTCTCAGTTGTTAATCTGCTATGATTAACACTGTGTGGTCAGGTCCAAGACCCCCTTCCCAGTTAACTAATCAGAGACATCACTAGGTACAAAGAGAAAGCATTTCTTTAATCCTTGCAGGGAAAGGTCCAGACACATCTGGGAGTCATCCCAATTCTGCCAGGGTTTAAAAGCTAAAGACTTGAGCCTTCTCATTGGATAGACTAAAAGGAGGTAATCATCTTTGACCAATGGTCACCAATGTTGGCTGCCTCCCACAGATCATGTCACTTCCTGCAAATTCCTGTATCTCAGAGTTCAAAGTTCATCCCTCTAGGAATCATATGACCTATCCAGGATCCCAGCTCTGGGAATAGAGATCATGTGACTCAATACTGAGAAATACTCATCCAATACTTCATCCAATCAGTCCCATTCAGTCTCCCCTCTTTCACCACTTTGAAGATTTCTTACTACAGTATATACATCTCACCTCAAGCAGTCCAGATTCATATGGGACAAAGGGACGAAGGTTTCATCTTCTGGAGCTGCTTCAGACTGACAAGGGTTGTATACCTGTCCCTACCCAGTGGGGTCTGGACTGAAAAAGGGAGATAAATGAGTTGTAGGCAGCAGCAGCAGCAGCAGCAGCAGCAGCATCTGGTACTTAATGTCAGAATCAGGTCTTAGGTGATTTGAGGTTGACCAAGTGGTTGGAAAAGATATAATAGCAGCAACCAGAAAGTCCTCCAGGACTAGGTTTCAAATTAAAATATCTGCATATTTGTATTGTGTTTTATATCTTCCACTGACCACTTGCTCTGATTTCAGACATTTGCTATCAGCTGTAGTTCCAAAAGATTTTATCTCTTACAGCAATTATCATTAATCAAAGCTACAGATGAATCTAGTTCTCAAGATCACAGAGATTCATTCTAGAAAGTTCACAGCTTATACAGTTTATCTTTCATATCTAAGTAGATGGTTCTAAATTCAAAATTATACAGATCATTTTGTTTTTAAAATACCCAATACAGAAAAAAAATTCTAAATTACATATTGTCCATCCTGTTTCTGCATAAAAGAAACTTTCAGATTTAACATTAATAGTTTCTTTATTTAAAAAAAAATTAAACTTTTGGAAATAATTATCAGAATTAAAATTATCTAAATTGTATTTAATTATCAAATCAGAATTCTGCTCTAGGTTTTTTTTTTTTAATCATATTCCTTAAACAAAGAGACCACTATATACTTAAATAACCATTAAATAATTTGCTCAAGAAAAATGAGATATCTTAGTAGAAATAAATTGCTTTCAGAAAACTTACAGTTCCAACAAAATTCTTAGAGCAGCTATAGACTTGAAAAATAAAACATTCAGTTATTAACACCACATAAATGTGGGCTGTTCCTTTAAACAGTAGAAGCAAGTAATGTTTGAACAAGGTAGGAGATGCAGTTTGTTAAAAAACAATGGTTACACTTAATGGAGGGAGGGGGATTAGATTGTCACCTGACAAGGCCCCTTTCCATGTGGTCACCCTTCCCCCACTCCATGCTTCCTAACCCCAACTTCTCACAACTAATCTTTTTAGGGTGCCATTTCCCCCAGGATCCAATATGCCAGCTAAATTCCCTCAACATCATGGCATTATCTCCTTTCCCATGGCAAATTGCAAATTCAATAGGGATTTGCTCCCTTTTGTCCCTATTTCTGGCAAGCCATTTTCCTCTCTTTCTTTCTCCTCTCACTTCCTGTCCCATTTTATCTCCTCCTGATGCTTACATGCTCAAACCTTCTCATACTTGAAACACACTCCCAAATCAATAACTCTTTTAACTAGATGCTCCATTTAAACTATTACTTGCTCCCTTCTCTTTAAATCTCTTTTTTTAAAAACTTTAAACTTTAAGATTTTGCAATTAACTAGTTTTGAACTAAATTTCAAAAAACGTATACATCTACCCAACAGAGCTGACAGATTTTTAAGGCATAACTCATAGTTTACAAATTACCTAATACTTCTAGAAAGCAACATACCATCTAAGTAGGGAGATATAATCACAACCTCCCCTAAGGTAAGCTACTGGCATTTTGTTTTAATAACCCATATTTTAACTTAAAATCCAATCAAATACAGCTTTAAATTCCCAATAATATAAAACTGTTTTTGCTATCATATTCCAAATAATGAATTTCACTAAATAGCATAATTTATTTTTCTCCTTCTGGCCCCATGTGGCCCTACTGCAGTCACGGAATAAGGAAGGAAAAGAAAGAAACTATCATCTTCTTTCTCTTTTTACTCTCTGCACGATCCTCCCAAATTTAGTTAAATTGCTTTGGAATTTTGAAATGACCAATTGCCAAATTCCCCAACCATTATTCCCAATGGACTTTTTCTAAATCAACAACTTTGGCCAGAGTTGGAGCCTACAGGAAAATCAGACCTTTCTCCCCCCCCCCCCCAACAAATTCTAGCCTACAGAACAAATGTTACAAAGATATTTTGCATAAAGACAAAGACAAAAATCACATGGAAGAGACTATCCCTTCCCCACTTTCCCACATACAACAAAAATACCCAACTGTACTTTCTTTTTTCTTTTTGCTCTGAAGATTTGAGTTGGACTGTCCCCTCTTAGAGCATTCAATCTCATCCCCTGGTCTTCAGCAAATGCACAGCTGACCCCCCAGTGGCTTGGCAGACCAGGGTCAGAAGGAGTTGCCTACCTTCCTAGCCAACCATAGGATGCCCCTTTTCTGTATCATTAATAGAACTCCTTAATCTGGCCCTCACCCTTTAATCTGTATCACCAAGGCCCACAAGGATAATTTAAGGGCACATTAACAGATAGTGCCTCTAGGATCATGCATGCATAAGTTACCTGGCTCTTTCTCACCCATGTTTCATCTTCTAAGACTTGTGTGCCTTCTGTTTGTATCTGAGTGTCTTGTCTCCCTAGGCCTTTTCTTCACAAAGAGGGAGGCTGAGAATCTGATCTTAAGGTTGGTTGAAGAACCCAATCTGGCACCTACCTTGAATCAAGATCCCAGACATCTCTCTGGGAAGCCACAGATCCCGGACTAGCCCCTAAACTGTGTGGGACAGGTGGGGTGCAAGACCCCCTTTTCAATGAACTAATCAGAGACAGCATCAGGAACAAAGAGAAAGCATTTATTTAATCCTTGCAGGGAGAGGCCCAGGCACACCTGAGAACCATCCCAATTCTGCCTTGTGCTCCTGGAACCTGGCCAACTTTCAGCTTGTCCAGGGTTTAAAAGCAAAAGACTGAGCCTTCTCATTGCATAGACTAAAAGGTCACCAATGTTAGCTGCCTCCCACAGGTCACATCACTTCCTGCAACTTCCTGTATCTTAAGGTTTTTAAAGTTCATTCCTCCAGAGATCAAATGACCTCTCCAAGCTCCCAGCTCTGGCAATAGGGACTATGTAACTCAATACTGAAAAATACTTTATCCAATCAGTCCCATTCAAGACCCCCTCACTGGCCTTCCTGGACAGTGTCTTAGTTGGGCTGAATACTATTATACTCCATTGAAATTGACCTTTATTTACATTTTCTCAGTCTATCTTGAGGTGGAAAATGGTTTCATGCTGTCACTCTGTTTAGAAGCTTGCTTTCATGTGATTTTTGAAGGAAGCTGGGAGAGCTTGCACAGCTTCCTGACTTTACTCTGCCATCTTAGCTCCACACCTGGAAGTCAGCTAAAGCTTATTTTAATGGTCATGTGTAATGTGCTGTCGTCTCCAGAAGCTGCCGGATCGCTCTCTGGGAAGAGATCTGCTGTGTCTTCTACTCAAATCTCTCCGATAGATTCTTCTTCCTGTAGTGAACCGTTGTCTCCAGGCAGTTGCTGTTAACTCTTGTCCTTAGAAGTGACTTCCCTTCCTGCAGAGAGCCCCGTCAAGCCTGATGCACTTCAGAGTCTTCTTCTTGAATCCTGGCTCTGAATCTCCTCCAGCTCTTATCCTTCTCCAGGCCGATCTGCTCTCTGCGCCCAGTGCTGTCTCTTTTTATCCTCCCAGAGAATGGGCGTGGGATAATGCAAGGGCTTCTGGGAAGAACCACCCCAGCCAATGAGCTTGCCCCCTCTATCAAGTCAACCTGAGTTCTCACCTTGTAATTGTCCAGAAAACGTCAGTTCTCACTTAGTAATCCTAACATCTCCCCCTTTCTTTTGATTTAGAACATAGGACAGTCATGACCTTGAAACATAAATCCATCAATATGGGAAGTATTACAGATAATTACATAAATGACCTTGAAACATAAATCCATCAATATGGGAAGTATTACAGATAATTACATGAATGACCTTGAAACATAAATCCATCAATATGGGAAGTATTACAGATAATTACATAAATTACATAAGCACATAGTAACATAGTAACATAACACATGCTAGAAGTATATAACATAATCAAATAATCATAAATTGAAAATTTATAAATGTCCATAAGTCCATTGTCCATTAGTCTCATCTTGTGTGAGGAAGTCCAATGATTCCTGCTGGTTTTAAAGTTCTTTAACAGTCTTTTTATTAGCCATGCTCTTTCGGTGTAAGATGTTTCTTAGATCTTCTCCTTTATTTTGAGGTCTTTCTCTTTTTCTGTCTCTCTCTGATGGACAAGGCGAATATGACTCGTTGGCACCCATCTGATTCCTTTTCCTGCTGAAGAAATACAAGCAAACCCTCTCTCCCAGGCAGTTAACCTATCTAATTACATTCTATTTACCACTTTCTAAATCTCTTCTCATCATCTGGAAATTACATTGGAGTTGTTTGCACTGGACACAGCCCTGTTGGTTTAAAAGGCCTGTATTCTCCCCAAGTGTAATCCATTTTTGCAATCTGATTGCCTTTTGGCTCACTTATCAGGTAATCCCTTTCTTCCATGTGATTGTTTTTCAGCTGATTGATTAAATCAGAGTCCTGGCCTTCTAAAGGCTCTTTGGGTGTAACATCAGCTGCCATCATGCCCCAAGTCTTTTTTGCCTGGGGCCCTGGACCTGGGCCCCTCATCCCATTTCCCTGAATTATTCTACACTCTGATGCCCAATGGAGTCTTCTGTTACATTTTGGACATGGGGTTTTAGGTCTTCTTTCACCCTGTCTTCTCACTCTATCTCCATATTTACACTGAGCTCTTAGATGTCCAATTTTTCCACATTGAAAACATCGCCGAGTTTCTCTAGAAGTCCCTTGCCAGGAGAGACCCTGTCTTTCCACATTCATCATAGTCTGGGTGTAAAAAGCATTTGTTCCCACTGTCGCACAGCGTCTTATGATCTCCTCTAAAGGAGCATCTTTGTCTAATCCCCATATAATCCTTTTGCAAATCTCATTGGCATTTTCCTTAGCCAGATGTCTGGTCATTATTTCTGTAGCTGAATTTTCTCCAATAGTTCTTTTGACAGCAGTTTGCAAACGTCCCACAAAATCTGCAAAAGGTTCATTGGGACCTTGCTGTATTTTAGTGAAAGCCTCTCCACGATCTTTCTGTCCAGGAAGGACACCCCAAGCTTTTATTGCAGCCTTAGCAATTTGTTCATATATTGTCATGGTATAATTAATCTGTTCCGAATTCTCTCCATACTGACCTTCACCAGCTAAGTGCTCAAAAGTGAATTGTGTGTTAACTCCTATTTCCAAATTGCATCTGACTTGAATTTTACATAATTCATGAAATTCCGCAAGCCATAATAAATTTTCTCCAGGTTCCAGACATGTCCTTGCTATGGATTTCCAATCATTTGGGGTTAGGACTTCATAAGACAAACCATCTAGTAACATTTTGACATAAGCTGATGTAGCCCCATAAAGGGTACAACCTTTTTTCAAATCCTTAATTTTATTCAAATCTAAAGGTGCATATCTTCTCCTTTTTTTACCTACAGAGTCAATCTCTTCAATCACAGGATATGCATGTATAAAATCACTTATATCCTGTCCTTCTCTCTTAGCTTTAACCAATGCTTTTTCTAATCTTGTCATAGGCTTAGGCTTCTTCACAGGCAATTCTGTTTGTGTTTCTGCCTCTTCTCCTCTTTCTTCCTCCATCTCTGAAGGTGGGGTTGATGTGGGCCTGTCAATAATCTGTTCTCTAGGCAGGGTTGAAGCTTCTTCAAGAGAATCATACCATAATTCCTCATTTAAATCCTCTTGCTCTAGGGAAAGATCTTGATCTTTCCTTTTTTCCTCACACTTCCTCCTCTGTTCATTTTTAGAACTTTTCCTTCTCCTACAACTTGCTTGATAGTTTGAGGCTAATTGAACTATGTTGTAGATATAAAATACTTCTGCAGAAATTGAACGAGGCCCATTTTTTGCTTGAAATTCTTTCATTTCATATCCCACTAGCTTCCATTTATCTACATCTATCTTTTCTTCCTCTAAGAACCAAGGGGATGTACGTCTTAATGCAGCCAAGAGTTTAGCAATCTGTACCCAGGTTACAAGTAAACTCTGCTCCTCAATTATCTTGATTATACTCTCTATAGTACCACTCCTGAATGGAGCTGAGGTTGCGTCTGGGGCTGAGGTTGAGTCGGCTGAGGTCCAGGGATTGAATATAGCTAACATCTGCCCCATTTCAGCTATAAGAGATTCCTGGTTTAGCCCTTAACAAGTTAAGTTCCTTATTTATCTATTAGCACGCTCACTTAATCTTTAACAAAGTTTCCTCGTTACTCACGGTTCTGGGTCAGAGAGACTGAGATCTAGATTGGAAGCTTTTCCACTGGAATCAGGACTGTGTCTGTCCCTGTTCGGGCGCCAAATTGTGAAGGTCTGGTCTAGCTCCTCTTGTCAGGATAAGCAAAAGTCCTTGCCCCACGTGTGGACGCCAATTGTAGCGAGCTATCGTCTCCAGAAGCTGCCGGATCGCTCTCTGGGAAGAGATCTGCTGTGTCTACTCAAATCTCTCAGACAGATTCTTCTTCCTGTAACGAACCGTTGTCTCCAGGCAGTTGCTGTTAACTCTTGTCCAAAGAAGTGACTTCCCTTCCTGCAGAGAGCCCCGTCAAGCCTGATGCAATTCGGAGTCTTCCTCTTTCTCTGAGAGTCCTCTTCTTTTATTCTCCCAGAGAATGGGCGTGGGATAATGCAAGGGCTTCTGGGAAGAACCACCCCAGCCAATGAGCTTGCCCCCTCTATCAAGTCAACCTGAGTTCTCACCTTGTAATTGTCCAGAAAACCTCAGTTCTCACTTAGTAATCCTAACAGTCATGCAATGTATGTAGCAGGAGGGGGAGGCATAATAAGGGGTATAAGTTGTAGGAAGGTAAGGAAAGAATGTTAAGCTCATTTTCCCAACCAATAGAGAGATGTGGGAGGGATTCTAGGGTATTTAGGGGAAAAAAAAAAAAAAAAAAAGCTGATCTGAGAGATGTGTGAGCTTTTCTCAAGCTTTGCACCCACTTTGTGCAAGAATTTATCTATCTATCTATCTATCTATCTATCTATCTATCTATCTATCTATCTATTTTAATGTTTGTGTAATAGGTTAAAAAAAATTTTTTTTTTGAATTTGGTTTGAAGTCAGTGGTTTTGTCATTATTATCTATTACTTTTGGGAAATCCTTTGTTCTTAGGCTTTTTTTCTTCCACTTTGATATCTTCCCACCCATTTCTTAATGCTTACTATAATTATTGAAGTTTTACTTAATAATTTTCTTTCTTTTTTCAGTTATTTCCATTGGACATAGAATTGTCTTGTAATGTTTAAATTTCTTTATTTAGCTTTTCCCTACCAACTTACAGAATTTGTTTGGCATTGGAATTGTTAAATCTCACTATACTATGTGACAACCCTGTAATCAATCTCTTTGATTGGTGTAATATTTTAGGTAGTAATGAAGTTCTAGATAGTAGTTCTGTATTACTTCTTTCATTATGGTGTTTAAGGTTTTGTATTTATTATGTTCTTCTTGAAGTTCTATGATCCTTTGTATGTAGATGTCTGTATACATTCCTTCTTCTTTCCTCCCCCCAAATCAATGGTCTTTGCTTGAATTCAAAACAAAACAAAACACCTTATGTTAATTTTGCTGTTTCTCTTCTTCCAGGTTGCCCTTCACTATATTTATATTTCCCATTTATACTTCTCTCTTTTGTCTTGTCTATTATTATAGAATCAAGTTTTTCTAGCCTGATTGTAAGACTATTCGGTTCTTACTAAGTGCTAAGTTGGTACTTAACAATTCTCTAGTTCTGGCCTTTAGGGGAGTTTTACTCCTGAGAACTCCTGGGGAGGAGCTTGCATGCTTAGGAGGAGCAAGTTCATTGGTTGAAGTAATTTTTCCCAGAAGCCCTTGCATTATCCCACACCCATTCTCTAGGAGGATGATTGAGGGCGGCACTTGAGAGATAGTGTCTTGTCTGGGCTAGACCTGGGGCGGCTCTCTGGAGGAAGGAGAGTCTGGCAGAGAGATAGAGTTAATGACAGCAGATCTCCTCTCCTCCCAGAGAGCGATCAACAGTTTCTGGAGACAACACCACATTACATAAGACCATAGCTCTATCAACTTACACTATGTAACTATGTGAGGAGATGCAAATACATAAATGAATAGAGGAAACAAAACAAAATAAATTGGAATGAATCCATGTAATTTATAGATAATGGTGTCCTGTTACTAATGGGAATATTTGTTGTACTGAATTTTGAAAAGGATTAGTTGATTTAATAAGGTGTCTTTTTTAAAAGGAAAGCTTGTAAGTACATGAATCAGCAATGGGCTCTGATTTTCGGAAATCCTGTTTCATTCTGATTCTTTGTGAGAATATGACTATACTAAAGTCCTTAAATTTGCCTGCTCTGTATTATTTTAAACTGGTTATCTTTTAAAATACTTTCCTCTGCCTTTTCTATTTCTTTTGCCCTAAATAATGCCTTTAGGATTGCTTCCTAGTAGCTGCTTTTTATGAATTGTATGTATCCTTTACACCAGCTATCTCCCCTAACCCCATCCAATTTGTGATGACCAAACTTTTTAATTTCGTCTAATCTATTTTTTCAGGAGTTTTCTTCAGTTTTCTGTTTTTCCTTTTTCAAACTCTCTTGCAAAGTTCTCATTTCCTTTTCTCCTTTTTCATCTAACTCTTTTTTAAGATCCTTTTTGAATTCTTCCAAGAGACCCTTGTGAGATAGGGAGTAGTAACTCATATCCCCTTTTGGGGCTTCATGTGGTGATGATTGCCTTTAAAATCCTCAGGGTTTGAGGTCTGTTCTTCTCTTTCTCCATAGAAGCTATCTGTGGTCAGAGTTCTTTTTGCTTTTTTTGTTCATTTTTTTTTTTAAGGTTGAGATGACTAAACTTTTTTATTCAAAAATAACCTGATTATTGTTCCTAACATATGGCTCAGCAATCTACCTACCTACGTTCTCCAATTCTGTTCTTTTGTCTAATTGTTTACATTTTCTTATTTTTCTTATCCTATATGATAACAATTTTATATAACATTTTTCCAATTTTATAAATTGCTTTGTATATATATCCTCTCATGTCTGATAAATGTTTCAAACTAAATATAACCAAGACTAAATTAATCTTTTCCTCCAGAGTTCTTTACTGCTTTACACAGTAAATACCTATTAAGTTTCTGCTGTACTGAAATAATATGATTGATTCTGTCCTTTTTATTGATCCTATTTTAAATTAATTTTTGTCCTTTAACTGCCTGTCATGATTCTTTGCCTCTGAACTTCATTCAGAAATTCAGATATTCCAAATTAAATTAATCCTATTCTCTTGTTAATCACTATTCTGTTCTTATTTTAAGAAAATCCCTTGAAGGATGCCTAGTTTGTCATCCAAAGAAGTTGGTCCACTATTTCTAAACACATAAGTGGATTCAAACCATGAACATTTCTTACTCTCAGTAGTCAAAGAGCAGATTGCTAGCTCTACATTCCTAATATCTAACCATTCATATTGGCCCCAAGCTTTAGAGCCGTAACTGCTTTTAACCAGTCATAACCTTCAGAAATCCTGTTCTTTGTTCCATACTCCCCAAACCAGTAAAGAGCTTTTTCCCCCTCATTTAGGATCTGATCTTAGTTTAGGAAGCTGAGATTCTATTTATTGTTAAATTCATGCTTTGCTAATAAAGTAATCATGCTTGAAACTTTGTGCTTCAGTATACCTTAATTTTAACTATTAAAACACCATCTCTGTATTACACAGGAATAAGTAAAAACCTTTAATGTTATTGGATATACAGTTTATAATAAAGTAGAGACTCCAGAACAGACATTATTATTTTTATTTTTAAAGTAGAGGAAACTGAATACTTTTATCTATTAAACAATTAAAAATGCAGATTTCTGTTCTTCACATCATGTGCTTTCAATCTTTTTATCTTCACATTCAATCTTTTGTTACTCTTTATTTTTTCTGTAATATTTTTAATACTTTCCCCTTCTTGGGGGCAGCGAGGTGGCACAGTGGATAGAGCACCAGCTTTGAATTCAGGAGGATCTGAGTTCAAATTTGATCTCAGATACTTAACACTTCCTAGCTGTATGACTCTGGGCAAGTTACTTGACCCCAGCCTCAGGGGAAAAAAAAAAAAAAAAGAATGTAAGCTTTTTGGTAAGAAACTTTTTCTTTTTCTCTTGTATTTGCATTCCTAATGCTTAGTACAAAGTCTGACATAGTAAGTGTCTTAATACTCCCTGCCTCTCTTTTCCTGCTTCCCTTTCTTCCTCTTTCTATCCCTTCTTTTTTCCCTGCTTTTCCCATTCTTCTCCCTACCCCCCAAGCCCAGGTATAGTCATTTATAGAAAAATTTTAAAAGTAAAAGAAAAAAGGCTTGAAAACTGGAAGAACAGATACACTTCTCAAGAGTTATGTCTTATTTTCCCATCTAGGGGCATAAACAGTTCAACCTTTAAATAATATGGTAGTGGTGGTGGTGGCGGTGTTTTTTCCCCCTGTTTACCTTTCTATGCTTCTCTTGAGTCCTATGTTTAAAGATCAAATTTTCCATGCAGTTTTGCTCTTTTCCATAGAAACGATTGAGTCTCCATTTGAGATCCGTCTCTTCATCTGAAAGATGATGCTCAATCTTGTGATGTAGTTGATTCTTTGCCTTCCAGAATATGATATTCCATGCCTTCTGATTCTTTATTTTTAGAAGTTACCAGATCCTCGATAATCCTGACTGTTGCTCTTAGATACTTGAATTGTTTTTTTTTCTGGAAGCTTATGATATTTTTTTCCTTGAAATTATAGTTCTAGAGTTTGCAACAATGTTACTTGTGATTTTTCTTGTGGAATCTCTGAAGGTGATCTATAGATTCTTTCAGTGACTGTTTTGCCCTCTGGTTTTTGAACATTAGAGCAATTTTCCTTGATGATCTCTTGAAGAATGCTATCTTGGCTCTTTTTTTGTTTTGTTTTGTTATTGCCTTTAGGTGTACCAGTCATTTTTAAATTGTCTCTCCTGGATTTATTTTCCAGGTCAACTATTTTTCCAATGAGGCATTTTACATTTTCTTCCTCTTTTTTCATTCTTTTTAGTTTGAGTAATTTTCGATATCTCATAAAGTCCCATTTGTCCAGTTCTAGTTTTTAACATGATTTTCTTCAGTTAGCTTTTATATATAGATTTTTTTCAGTTGATTTATTCTATTTTTCGAGATGTTGTTTTCTTCAGTAGATTTTTTTTTTTTTAATTTGGCTAATGGTATTTTTTAATGAATTGATTTCTGAATTTTCTTTTTTTTCATTTGGCCAGTTGTATTTTTTAAGGAATTGTTTTCTTCAGCGAATTATTGTCCTTTCTTTTCCAGGCTGTTGACTCTCTCTCTTGCATACCTCTCATTTCTTTTCCCAATTTTTCTTCTGCCTCTTTTATTTGCCTTTTAAAATCTTTTATGAGTACTTCCAAGAAGCCTCTTTAAACTTGAGACCCATTCATATCATCTTTTGAGATTTCCCATGTGGACATTTTGTCCTCTTCTGAGTTGGTGTTTTGGTCTTCCCTTGTCACCACAGTAGCTTTCTGTGGTTTAGGTCCTTTAATGTTTCTTACTAATTTTCTTCCTTTCTTTCCTCTTCTCCCCATTTTGTGACTTTTAGGGTCAAGCTCTGCTCCTGAAACAAAAGGGGCCTTGTTCCAAGCTTTTTGTTCTGCTCTGAGCTGTGGCTTTGAGCATAGGGGCCCCTTGGGTTTGGTGTCTTGCTCATAGCAAGGGGTAGCTTACCTGCACTCTCCAGTTAACAGCCTGGTTCCCACGGCAGTTTGCTTTCTGTGCTGTAACTTCCCCACTGCTCTTCTCTGCTGTTGAGCCAGGCCTGAGGGTCTGTTGTTGTTCTGCTGTGATTAAGATGCTCTCACTAGGGGCAGCTAGGTGGCGCAGCGGATAGAGCACCACCCCAGAGACACTTAACACTTCCTAGCTGTGTGACCCTGGGCAAGTCACTTAAGCCCAGCTTCAGGGGAAAAAAAAGATCCTCTCACTGGCTTTCCCAGGTACCATCTGAGCTGGGCTGGACATCCCTGGATCCCAGTGAAACTGATCTTTCTTGAAGTCCTTCCAGTCAGTATTGAGCTGGAGAGTAGTTTCATTCCATCAGACTGTTCAGAGGCTTTTTCATGTGCTTTTCAAGGGAAACATTGAAAGGTGGAGCAGCTTTTTGGCTTTACTCTGCCATGTTTTGAGGATCAAATGAGACAATTGTAAAATATTCAGCACAGTGTGTGGCACATAGTAGTTCCTATATAAATGTTGACTTTCATTAAAATGAAATAATATTTTTAGAGGAATTTGCTAATGTATATAAATGCAAGTTATTATCTGAAATAAAATGGGGATAATAGTGATGTAGTTGTAGTTCCAAATGATGTGGTTTGTAGGCACCAGATGTGATTTAGGAAAGCACCAAATATTGGGAGTTTGGTCACATGAACAATTCACAATGACCATTCTCTTTGGCAAAAGTATAAGTTTGTTTAGGAGAAGAGATTACAGACAAAATGAAGAGATACAATAGATAAAAAGAGTAGTGGTAAATATGAAATAGAGGTGGGAGAGCACATAAGAAGGAAAAAGAGATATTAATAACTTTTTATGGAAGAGATACAAGTTCCCTAGTGGAACTCACAATTAACCAGGAGAAAGGAAATACCCATGACATTATTTCTTGAATTTGGTCTAAACTTAAGACTTAGTTTTGTCTCATTTTGATACAGTTTATATGTAAAATCTGTACTTTATTAGTGCCATACTAATGTTTTAAAAAACCTGATCATTGGATTTTGATAATAATGTTTTACAATGAAGTGAGAATTTTAACTTTTAATATTTTGTCTTGATTAGATAAAGTGACCACTGGAGGCCAGCCTTTAGGGGTAGTTCTGAATTTAATTTCAACTTTTAAAAAAGGATGTCTCTCGAAATTTCCATATTTTGCCTCCCTTGATACTATTTTAAGGCTAGGTTGATTCCATTCAGATTGGCATGTTTGTTTGTGGTTTCATTTGTTATCCTGTATATATTTAAGTTGGAAGTGAAGTCAAGTCAATGCAACAAGCATTGATTAATCACCACTCCGGGCCAAGCATTCTAATTTGCAATGGGAAATACTCCCCCAAAAAGCAAAAACCTCCCTGTTTTCAAGCAACACACAATCCTAAATGAATGAGATATAGCCCAGTGCAAGCAATACATGTACCAGATAAATGGGAGATGATTCATTTATATTCCTTTGGAAGGAAGGCACCGACATTAAGGAATACTGGGAAAGGTTTATTTTAGAACATGGTTTTTTAGCTGATATTAGAAGGAAACGTAGAGGTAGAAGGGAAGAGGAAAATTCCAAGCATGAGGGATGATCAGTGGAAATGTATGACATTAGGAGACAGAGGTTCCTATTCAAGGAATTCTGAGGAGGCCAGAGTAGCTGAGTCACAAACAGTTTAAAGGATAATAATTTCATCTTGCTATTTTTTCATTTATCCATCAAGATTTTACAGTTTTTAATTTTTCAGTTCAAACCAGTGAATCTCTTGGTTTAATTTTATTGACTGTAATGCCGGAGACACTGAGGCAAGATAGAGATTAGAGAGTTTTTAATATTTTATTTGAAAGGGAGAGATTGTGCTGAGGGCATGATGCCCCCAGGACTGATGTCCAAAGTATCCAGCAACAATTAGGAACTGAGGCTGAACAATTCAGAGAAACCAAGGCAGGACAATTTAGGGAAACTGATTCAGGACAATGAAAGGGAACTGTGGCACAATATTGATCACTCAGGAAACAAGTTCCATTTGATCTTAACCCATTGACCATCCTTCAGTTTCCCATTAAAATATCTTTCTTTGAAATTCCTGGAATAAATTATTTCTCTGGATTTCTAACATGAAATCTTTTTGTGGGCACATAGCCTTAGGGTCAATTCCCAGAATTTAATGATTTCTGATAAATTTATTATATCTCATGGTGTCTTTTTAAAAGCCATCATAGTTTTCCCATAAATTGTTGTTAACATGCAAATTATCCGTTCTAGACTTCTGAACCACTCCTCCCAGATACTTATTTTTTTTATCAACTGAATGTTTATTAATATCTCTATACTTCTGCTTTAATATATAAAGTTATTTAATGTACTTCTTCCACCAAAACAAACTGCAGCTTTCTACATTTTATTAAATTGCTTTTCAAAGTTTAATTTGAATTAAAAAAATTATCATTTTGAATCCTACCTGGTAGTGAGTTTTGTAACTTAACTATACTGGCACTTGGAAAAGACTAAATCATTTGGTGGGTATTCAAATAGACCTTCTCTGGTGCCTCATTATGGTGTGAGTATAACCCAGAGTTTTTTTTAAGACTATCCCTATGAAAAACATCCTCTGTTATGGCTTACACTTTAGAGAGGAAAATCCTTTGTTATGAACATTAGAGTATCTAAAAATATTTAAGTTTCTCTGACCAGCATGTCATCTACAAAATGAGGAAGTTGGGAATGAAGATTTTTTTTTTTTTCTTTCTCTTAAGTAAATTTATGCTCTTAGTAAAGTCTTAAAATGATTCATTTTACTTGAAACATATGAATTGGCATCCATTGCTATCTGTACAGGTAGAATAAAGCAAAAGTGTAGGAAAGCTGCTAATTATAGTAATTGCAGCTGGTTTCAAAGTACTTCTAACAGTTTGTGCATAATGCTTACTTGAAAGCCTCAAATGGGTGCTAGTTGTGAAATAGAACACCTGTTTGTTGTTGAGCATGTGTTTATGCAGATGATTGTTGTTGTCAAAGCACCTTGATGCAGACTAGTCCTGTTTACATTTACATTCTCCCTGAAGGATTAACAGTGTTCTCTCAATAAATTTGCAGTCTATTCTCCTCTCCCTGGCTGCTGTTGAGAGGGTGGTGTGAAAGAGGCAACAAGTGCTTGCTAATCACTTGAATATACATAATTAGCGACAGTCTGGTGCACTGGATTCTTTGTACAGCCATAACAATACTGATTGGCAGCAACAGATAACAATGGTTCTGTCTAGTTGCAGTTGTTGAATGTATTTTGTTTTTTGTTCTCATTTTCTTGGACTTTATATTGTCATTATGCTGAAACTCCTCTCTTCTTCACTGTACTATATTAGTTTGAGCATTTTTGAGCCAGTAAAAATTAGAGGTTTTACAGATCTTGATATTGGCCAATAGCTGCAGTTCTTATTGAATTTTTATTTTAAATGAGTAAATCCCAAATACTTAAGCATTATTTCTACTTGATGGATAATTGAAATGAGTATCCACTGGTATTGAAACTAAGTTAAGTATCACCAGTTAATTATCAGTTTTAAACATGTACATCAGATGTACATGTTTAAATACATGTGTTTGTAGGGTAGGTCTTAGAATAATGACAGTTCTTAACTTCTTTACAGTGCTTTTCACAATATGACTAACTATATACTATTCGTTTTGGGGGCCTCTAGTTTCTGAATTGTACTACTCATTTGTCTCAGTGAAACATTTCATCACTTGTTTTAGAGGTTGCTTTTTCCAATCCTTTCTCCCTCTCTATCTGGAATCCTTAACTAACTTCAAGGCTCAGAACAAATTCTGTGTCCTGCAGCATGCCTTTTCTGATTCCCTCAATTGATACCTATCCCTGAATTATTTGTATTTGTTTTGTATATCTTTTGTAATTAGTCAAGTTAGCAAGCTTTTATTAAATGCTCACATGTTCAGTGCATTGTTAAGAACTGGGAATACAATGAAAGGCAAAAAATTGTCAATGCTCTTAAGAAACTCAAAGTCTGTCTACTCTTTATTTTATTTATTTATTTATTTTCTGAGGCTGGGGTTAAGTGATTTGCCCAGGGTCACACAGCTAGGAAGTGTTAAGTGTCTGACATCAAATTTGAACTCGGGTCCTCCTGAATTCAAGGCTGGTGCCTCTATCTGCCTACTCTTTATATTTTGTTGTTTATTTCCAGAGGAATATAAGTTCTTGTGGGTAGTGATTATCCATAATTCCAGACACAAAGCCTGATTTAGAGAACCTTAAAAATGCTTTCTAATTGAATTGAACCTGTTATTACATTAATTAATTAATTAATTAATTTTTTAAAAAATTTAAAAATTTTTTCAGCTTGAAATACAAATTAAATGCTTAAAGCTAAAATATTTACATTAGAAATATAGATATCTTCAGTAGTCTTGAAGGCACCCTGAAACTCTAAAAATCCTTGAAGGAGAAAATCTCTTTCAACTCTGCCTCAGAGAGGACCCAAGGGTAACAAGACAGTTTCATTTTTTTATCTAGGTGAGGCTGATTCTAGTCCTTAGGAAAAGAATTCCAACTATTCAAGAAACTCATTCTGTTCAAATTCCAGCTCAAGCTGTAACCCAGCTAGGAGATGAGCCAACTTGGGACTTCACCCCACTAGCCTCCTTCAGTTTATAGCCAAAGCTCCTATTATAAAAGAGCCAAGCTAAAATCCTCTCTTTGCAGAAGTTCCAAACATGCCATGCTATGTAATGCCATGCTAAGGAAGCCTCTGCTCACTGAAATATTGTTTTCCAGTGCTACTCTCTCTTAACCCTCACCTATTTCCCTAATGAGACTTTATGCCTCTCTGTTAGGATTTCTAACCTTACTTCCCAATCCCTATAATAAACCTCTTTTATGAATCTAGGTTTTGGGGTCTGTAAGTTCCTTTACAGAGAATCTCTGCTCTGCAAGAAGGGGGTTGCCCAAAACTCCCTACCTGTAACGTGCTCTCCTGGCAGTTACAATTACTAGTCTGTCCTAGACCCACCAGAGTACCTTTGACCACTGTCCTTTGCAGTGTGAACTCTACCTGGCTCGCCTCCTCTGAGGCCTTCTAAGGTCTCTGGCCACAATCTCTTGAATCTATAGCTTAATAACCGGTAGCGCACTCAAGAACAATCACGTGTAATCTTAAAAGCCTTTATTATACCTACTCACATAATGCCCTAACTGATGCCCTGACTTGTTGGTTCCCGGGTGAACACCTGGTCAGAAGACCCATGTGTTCACTACCAAAACCCTTACCTCTTTTGGCTATCCATCTTGGCTTGGCCACTCAGGCTAGGAGCCAGGGTGAACAGCAGGAGGTTAAAGAGGGCGGTTGCTGCCTGCAGTGGGCTTATATAGGGCCTGTGAGGTCACACACACAGCCAATCAGCGAGAGAGTCACCCATTACAAAACTATCTCAATATGGCCAGGATCCCGCCCAAGGGCAGTCCTAATATCCACAGAAAGTACTTCTGGGCCTCAATCCCGATGCACTGTGTCCGCCCATTTAAAGGGCCCTTACACCTACCCTTGCACCAAATCCCAAGGGGGTGCAGGGGAGCCAAACCTCTTCATTTGGTTCCCTGAACCCCAAACCTGCCACTAGACCTTATCATTTAACTTCCTGAACATCAGAAACCCTAATCTCATTTTGGTTCCCTAAATCTAGGCCTTATCATTTGGTTCCCAAAAAAAGGGGGAACCCCCAAAACTAAACCTCATCAGTCTTTCTTGAGGTACTGATGCAAAATTAGTTATAAATTTTCTCCTTTAACCCTAATATCCCATATCCACATCCCTTATTCTCATTTTTTTCTTAGAGATATCAATTTACATTTTCTCCACATTCCTATCTTGGAGACCTATTTAACTTCCTAGGAAGTTCTCTGTCTTTGTGTTTTCCCACCCTCCAAAAAAGTGCACAAACTTATTCTCCAGACTGGGTCCATTTTCTAATGATATGTGAAATGATTAGATTTCAAAATTCCTGGATTTTTTTTTTCCAGTTTATTTAGGTCTCTAACTAAAATGACTTTCACCTTGGTAAATGATATTTGAACTATAAGTGGAATGAGAGCATTTAAACTTACCTAGAGAAAAACTTTGTAATTGCTCTCTTTTGGGAGTTCTCGCCTAACAATAATATCCCAAACCAAGAATTGAGTTGCTTGTCCTGACAATAGATGATTTTTTTTTTTAAATTAAAGATTTTTATTTTTCAAAATATATGCATGGATAATTCTTTAACATTAACCCTTGCAAAACCATTCCAATCCCCCTCCTTCCCCTACCCCCTTCACTAAATGGCAAATAGTTCAATATATGTTAAACATAGTAGAAATTTATGTTAAATCTAATATATACTTATATCTTGCTACACAAGAAAAATTCAATCAAACCAGAAAAAAAGAAAAAAAAAGAAAACGCAGGAAACAACAATAAAAAGAGTGAAAATGTTGTGAATCACACTCAGTGTCCACAGTCCTCTCTTGGGGTGTAAATGGCTCTCTTCATCACAAGATAAAGAAATTATCTTTTTGTAAAGCCTTATTTAAAGTGTGTGCTTTGTTTTCTTGAAATTTGGAATGTCTAGAAAAACTCGGACATACAATCATCATATTTGCTCTACTGTGGGCCAAGTCACATGAATCCTGGTATGTTATTAAGGCCTTCATCTGACTCGAAAGTGTTTCATGAAACACACAGGCACCAAAGATACACTAATTATAAGAATTTACATGATGGGAGTGCAGATTTAACAGATTTGGAATCAAAGGATTTTTGTAACTTTAGGCAAATCACAACTTTTCAGTTTTAGATTCTTTGAAGTACTTAAACTCTTGAATCTGAAAACTTTTCCATATCTATATCCATAACCATACTAAAATGATAATATGAAATAATGAAATGAGAGCATAATGATTTGCCCATAATATCATTGTTGTCGAAATATTTTTGAAGCATAATATGGGCAATACTAAGATTATTCATTTTCAATTAAGTACAGTTTAAAATACATTCTATTTTAAGAAATCTGGCTCAATGTACTACATCCCACATTTATAAGTAATTGTGTTCATATGGCATACCATCAATCCTTGGATTGATTTGAGAAAATGACAGGATGGGCAGCAAGCATTGGTCTTGAAAATGGCTCTGGCCCTAAAAAGAGATAACATGCAGGATTTTGTATCTGATTAGGCCTGAATAGTGGGTGTGATTGGCTGAGAGAAATTGGAGCATTGATAAAATTGTTTCCTGGGGCAGGCTGGGAGAAGGCACTGATAGAGATAAATCTTGCTTCTAGACCCACTCTCTGTGGAGGTCATCTAGTCAGAAATCCAATTAGGTTAAGCCCCTGAGGGTCTACCCTTTGTGGGGAATTTGGGCAGTCTCGCCTTGGTCAAAAAGCTCAGTCACATCCTTGAAGCTAAATTTTCCCTATAAATCAGTTTATGGCCCATTCCATCACTGTTCCCCTGTTTTGGAACAGTCTACCATGACACTGTCTTCTGGTGTCTTTCTCCTCACCCTTCTCCTAATCTGTCAATGTCTTCTGGTGTCTACTCAATCCCACTTTCTCCTTTTTAGGGTGCTAAATCCGTTTTAGGATTTAGCCTTCTAGATAAGGGCATGCTCCAACCTATTGGGATATTTCTTTTCTATTGGGTACTTGTGAGTTCCACTAAGGAACTTGTCTTTTCCATCATTAATTATTCAAGCTCCTTTCTATGCTCTCCCAACTTTATTTTACATTTGCCATTCTTGGTGTCTCTTTTATCTCTTCATTTTATTTATAACCTCTTCTCCTAAATAAACCTGCTTTGTGGGACAATAGTGACCACTATAACAATCAGAAATCCGAGTATGAGTTTAGGAAAAAATGTCTTTCTTTCTCATTTGAAAGGGTGTGCAATCTCTGATATACAAAGTGGTTTTACAAAGAGATACCAGGAAAAATTCCCTTTTTTTATTCCCCAACTTGAATTCCCCTCCCTAAGCCCCTAGCTCTTTTCCCCATTGGTGGCTGGGGTTTCTAAAAAACGGGGTAAGAAAGCCTAAGCCTTGCGGGCCAGATGCAGCCTGATGAGGACGTTTATGAGGCCACCAGGTTATGGGAAATGGGCTGAGAGGTAGAGACAGAGTGTGACAGAGTGTGAGTTTTTGTTTTTACTATAGTCCAGCCCTCCAACAGTCTGAGGACTGGCCCCCAATTTAAAAAATTGTTAAGGGGGCAGAAGGTTTCCCACTCAATCCTGTTCCTGCCCCCAAGGAACTTCTAAAAGAGGTAGATAACAGTGGAAAGCTTGGGGGTAAAAGAACAAAAGATTCTTTTCAAATCTCAGGCCACCACGCCTGATTATAAAGCCCCAGTCCCTGCCCCTAAGGAGCTTACATTCTTATTATATTCTTTTGAATGAGATATGCTCCACACTACCCTGTGGGTTTCTATTCAATTTAAGTTTCATTTCTTCAGTTTCTTCAATAATTTTTATACTGTGGAAACCAAATGAATCCATTTCTCATACTACCTTTTGCCAAAGAGAATGGCCATTGTAAATTCTTCACATGACTGAACCCCAATATTTGGTGCTTCTCCTAAAGCTCAATACCTGGTTTCACATCATTTGCAACATCAGACACTTTATATCCAAAGAGCAGTAGGCAGTGTTGTCAGAGTCTTTTAATATATTTATTTACAAGTAAAAACATCAGTTTTCCATTAAAACAAAATGCCTATCCCATTTTTCTATTCTCCATGTAGATTTAACATCATGAAGGTAATATGGTAATGATAATGTTGAGGTTAGGAAAGGGACCCTAAAAGATTGGGGTTACAGACTGGTGTAGCAAGGTGTCTCAAAAGATTTGTAGGCTTCAACCCATTTCCTGGTCAAGGGACAAAAGTTGTTATAATGCCAATTGAAGTGGTCTAAATTCCAGAGAATTTAGCAAAGAAACCAAAGCACCGAGACACATTTATCTAGTACTTCATGTTATAGATATGCTAATTTTATGGTCCAGAGGTATGACCTAAGAGTAGTCTCTGGAATTTGGTCATCACTGACTAACCAAGAATGTTTTGTTGACAGATTGTTATTCTTAGATTGAGTGTGGGAATTAAGCAGGCTCCAAAGTCAGAAAATTAAAAATCACTGACTTATTGTTAGAACAGAAGCCCCCTAATTTTGGGGAACTCAAATCATTTGTCTCCCCTAAAAGCTATATTATATCACCGGGATTGGGATAACATATTCTAGTTTGAAATACAAGGCACATAAGAATTCACTATGGCATTCTCTTTGCCAGAAGGTACTTTTATTTACAAGAACTGGTTATGGACAAAATGAAGAAGTAAAATAGACACCATGAGTGGCAAATATAAAATATATTGGGACACCATTAGAAAGATTATAGTTAGCAAGGAAAAGGGTTTTAACAATTATTGGTGGAAAAGACCAGTTCCTCAGTGGAACTCATAATTAACCAGAAGGAAGGTGCCAGTTAAAGGAATATGCCATTGACTGGCAGGCTAAATCCATAGAGTTTAGCAGACTAATTCCAAAAGGGTTTTTCAAGGGAGGGGGATTATTCCAGTGATTGGCAAACTAACCTTAAAAGGGATTTAGCACCTTAAAAGAATTAGCTATATAGGAGAAAGACACCAAGAAGTAATAGGGGAAGAGGAGGAGAGGATAAGACACATGAGGCAGAATGCCATGGAAGGCTAAAGCAGATTTTAGCAAAGCTGACAAACCATGGGCAGATATAGAAAATTTCACTTTGAGGATCTGACATCATAACTTTCTAATTGAATACTGTAAGGTGGAATTTGCAAAGACCTCCTCTGGGGTGGAATTGTAATTGAAAAAAGTTTACTTAAGGCTGAGATGATCCTATCAGTTCCTGTTCTTGTTTGCCTCAAGGAATTATAATCTTATCAGTGCTTTAGGTTTTCTCTGCTAAGGCTTACCTAGCTACCCATAACATCATCAGTAAGAAAGAATGAAGTCTACAGTATTGGTGGGGATCTACCAGGAAATTGCCTCCATGCCAGAACTCAAATGTAACATTTTCCCATTTCTTTTTCTCCTCACTGCAAAGATGTCCAAGGATGGCATAGTAGTAGGATGCTTCATCTATATATATAATTCATACCCAGATTCTATTGTCAATTTCCTTGTTGTGAAAAGTTCTTACTAATCTCAATAAAAATGGGGCAAATCTTCTATTGATTTAACTCATTTGCACTAGTGTTTTTCTTTGTTGATTGAATCTGTAAATGACTATACCTCCAATCTGAAAATTTTTCTATATCTGCCAATGATTTCAAAAGAGCTTGCAGCATTTTTTTTACAGTAATCTCCCCCCCTTTTTTTTAGATCTGTTCATTATATTTATATAGAGAAGAAAACAATTAGGATTAATAGGTTTACAATTTACTTTAAGAATGAATGAAAAACATTCAACATTTAGTTCCCTTAAAATAGCATACTGCTTATTTGTAGTTTTTAACCTATCTTGTCCCTTTTCTTTAATCTCATCACATTTTTCCATATTAAAACGACTAGAATTGTCAATTCTGCTTCTTACTCTTTTCCTCATTTTCATTTTTATTTTTATATCTCCTGTGATTTAGAATTGGAAGGAATCTTAAGTATCTTTTAAAATATTCTTATTTTACTGATGACAAAACTCAGAGTCAGAATCAGAAATGATATTGTCCTAAAGTTACACAGTGACAGAGATGACTTAAAATTAGAACATTTAGAATTCTAGTCTCCCATTATTTTGGATCATTTGGATCAACAAACTATATAAACTTTTAGTTCCTCATTTTTTAATTTTTGCCTTGCCTCGTTTTTTTTACTCCAAGATGAAGCTTGTTATAATAATTAATTGCCTTTTGGTTTCCTGCTTTAGCATTCCATTTCTCTGGAACGAATATGGCATTTTGGGGGTTATTATTTCTAGAAGATGTTATAGGTCTTCATGAAACTTAACAACTTTGGCCTCTTCACCATTAGTGTTTGAAGTATAGACTTGGACTACTATGATGCTGAGTGGGGTTTGCCTTGGATTTGAACAGATTTTGTTCTGTCATTTTTTATATTACACAGCAGTATTGCTTTTCTCACCCATTTATTGGCTGTGAGGGCTACTCTATTTCTTCTAAGATATTCCCATAGTTGCACATATATTACTCACCTAAATTAAATTAACTTGTTTCTGGAAAGGCTGTATCAGTTGACTAATAATTCCCAGAAGATAATTGTTTTTGTTGCTACCACTCCCCTTTATGTTCTGGCTCCTCTGTTAATATGTAAAGTTAAAAAAGAAAAAGAAAAAAGCATGTAAGCTCTTTGAGGTCAGTGATTGTCTTAAACATTTTTTGTATCTATATTTTTATTGCTTATTGATTTTCATTCATTTATTTATTCATTCCTTTATCCTTTTCTGTAGGCCTGAATTACCTTTTCCCCTCATCTCACTCAGCTTGTAGAAATCTTTCCCTGTCCCTCTTGGTTTCTGCCTCCATGAAAGCTTACCAAATCACATGACATTATTGGTCATTTGTTTTGTGTTAGTAATTTTTCCAGATAGAATTTCTTCCATTAGATTGTATCCCTTATAGCACAAATCACCATAGATTTAAATCAGAAAGAAACCTTAGAGATAGTTTACTCTAATCCCTCCCTTTTACCCAAAACCCAGAGAGGTAGTGATCCCCCATGGTTATTACATGTGTTATAACAGCTGAAATTTGGATCCATGTCTTCTGCCAAATTCAATACTTTTCTACCATGCTATAGTTCAGGAACCAAAGAATAGAATAAAATTTATTCCCTTGTTGTGTGTAAAAGTTTTCCATTGGGAACTTATCTCCAAAATTATGTTTAGTGGTAATTGGAAACTATAATTCATGATAAATACATTAATTTTTACAAGTTTTTTAGTAAGACCTGTCACAAAGTAACATCAAGTTGTAGTGAAATGTTTATTTGAAAATTTTAGGATTTAGGATTTTTTTGTATTTATATCATTTGATTTTTGAATACTCTTTTCTTCTTCCCTTTTCATTGAGCTGTACTTGGTAACTTAGTAAATTAACAGAGAAGGGGGAAAAAAACAGTTCATCAAAATTAACACACACACAAACTGACTCGGAAAGTTTATCCAATATTCCATAACCATCTGCAAATATGTCTAAAAATTTGGGAGGAAGGTATATTTTCTTATTTCTTCTTCGGGGACAAATTTGCCCATTATAATTATACAGTATTCAGTTTCTTTTTTGTAGTTGATTTTCCTTTTATATATATTGTTATAGGCATCTTCTATATTATATTTTCTGGTTCTCCTTGATTCTTCATTAATTCATGTCTTTCTGAATTCTTTGTATTCTCATTTCTTATATGACACAGTTTGTTTAGTTATTCTTTTGAGGGCATTTGTTTTGTTTTTAGTTCTTTAACTCCAGAGTTTTGTAGTTGGATCCAGGTACATATGAACTACCTTTACTGACTCTGGTACACTGGTTACTTACTGTATTGCTCCCAGCCTCAGTTTCCTAACCTGTAAAATGTGGATAATAATAATAGGATTTACTTTACAATTTTGTTGTGAGGATCAAATGAAATAATATATTTAAAATACTAATGGGACCTTTTGCACAAGTTTGTTGTAAGGATCAAATGAGATAAAATATTTATAGTATGACTAATCTCGTTTTTGTCACATTTGTCAATTTCCTGATTGAAGGGGTGAAATTTCAGAATTGTTTTGAATTGCATTTTTCTTTTTGCTACTGATTTGAAGCAATCTCTCACATGTTTATTAATAGTTTTTGATTCTTTTTAGAATTACTTGTATTCTTTGCCCATAATCTTTGAGAAATATTAATAGTCATATATTTTCTTGGTTTCTTATATCACATTTTCATAGCTAAAGAAGCTGAGAATTAGAGGGATTGTGATCTACAGTAGATAAATCTACTAGAAATTATCAGTCTAGATTCTAAACTTGCTATCTGACTATAATTATGGTGAATTTTTCATTGTAACATGCTGCTGCCTACATTTTCTCCAGCTATGATTAACAATATTATTGATTAGTAATTTGTCACATGACCATTTTATATTGCTTTTTGTCATCTGAAAATAAAGTATGAACATTTTGTGAGGCTGTTAATGTAAGCAAACATGTAAGACTAAAGGTCTTTTCTGTCCCTTTAAACCTATGATACTTCTATACAGTCCAGTGCTTGCTTATAGTTTATTCTTTATGTTGAGTTACTTAATGGATTAAGAATAATAAATGTTTGCTGAGTGGGCAGTATGTATGTGTATAGCACTTATAAAGATCATTTTTATCCACAAATATGCTGTAAGCACGAGATGTAAAGACGCTTTCTTCTCTTTTTGTATATCACAGTGTTGGACACATAGTGGACTTTAGATTTTAAAAAAATCTTAACTATTTTTCTAATTATCTGCCTTTCTTCTCTTTCCTCTGACCTACTGAGTAAATAAATTAGGGAAAAAAAAACCCAATCCACAAGATAAAATTCTCATTCATAGCTGTATAATCTAGAAATACAATTTCTCATATTGGCTCTGTTGGGAGAAGGGTAGAATATTTTATCTTCCTTTTTTTTTTTTTTTTAGACTAGTGGCTTATCATTGCACTGATCAATGTTCTAAAGTCTTCCCACATTTTGGGGAGAGAGGGTGTGTAGTGGTGGTGGTGATGGTAAAGTATTATTATGTGTAGTTATTCTGTTTCTACTTATCTGTTCATCATGACTTCATAGTTCTCTCAGTTTCCTCTTAAATTGTCCATTTTTATCAGTTCTTATAGCTCAACAATATTCCATGTTACTTATATACCACTCTTTATAGGTCATGCCTTATATTCAAAATTTTTATAATATAAAAATAACTTCAAGATATATTTTCATAGATTTTTTTCTTTAATTTTTTAGGGGATTAGTCTTGCTTTGGTAGTGGTAGTGCTGTAACTGAATAATATGTACAACTTTTTGGGTGTAGTACTAAATTGCTTTCTAGAATGGCTAGACATAATTCACAGCTTTACCTACTATACAGTAAGTAGGGAAACTGTTTTCAACAGTTACTTCAACATTTATCATTTTCCTCCTCTGTCACCTTTTACAGTCTCATAAATGATACCTTAAAGTTGCTTTAAATTGCATTTCTTTATTATTAGTAATTGAGATCTTTTAACCTGAATATTGATAGCTTATATTTCCTTCTTTGAAAACTTCCATTTCATATTCTTTGGCCATTTATTTACTGGGGAAAGACTTATTCTTATGAATGAGAATTAACTCCTTATAGATTTTGTAAATGAGATCTTTATCAAAAACCTTTCTTGAAAGTTCCCCCCCCCACCATGTACTTAAAGAACTTTTGATTTTTACTTAGATTTGTTTATGCAAAATCTTTTAAATTTTATTTTATTATTGAAATTGTCCATTTTGAGAAATGGACAGGACAGAAAGTCTTTCCTGACTTTCTCTATTACTTGTTTAATCAGGAACTTTCCTCCTTTGTATATATCAATAAATAAATTTACTTCTTTTAATTTGTTTTTCTATCTAAGTTGTATATCCATTTAGAGCTTACTTGGTATACCATAGTAGACATTTAACAAATAACTTAATAATATTGGTTTTTGTTTTGCTATGGATTGAAATTTGGAAAGGAAACTCCTCTACAAATTCAGATCAATAATTATTTTCCATTTCTAACAGTAGAAGCTATTGTTTTATATTTTGTTTTAAAAAACCAATAGGTATGCAAAAAAATGAGGTAAAGTGATGATTTATTAATTATTAGAAATATGGGATTAGGACTTTATCTTTAGAAGAATGATTACCAGTGAAAAAAAAGAATATTAAAGCACTTAATTGCAATAGCTTATACATATTGTTTATAATAACATAAAGTTAACATTGTAAAGGACCACACCAATTATTTGCTTCCAGCTCTCTTTACAGTAAAGAAGCTGATGCCCATAGAGGTCAGTGACTTACTGAAAGTTATACCACTCTCTTGCCTCATTAAGAGGGGGGGGATATGAAATCAGTGCTTCTGCCACAGAAACCAATGCTTTTTAAGTGATTTTGTTAGGAGATATATTTTCAATTTGAATTTTGCAATAATAACTAAAAGAGCCCAAGACCTTTTGCCTTGTAAGGCAAATTTTATGTAATGTTTAGTCCCACAGTTTAGGTTCCTATAAGAAAAAAAATGTTTTATCTTTTGTTGTTGACTTTGGGGCTTTGAGCTTGGTTGGTTTTTACTTTAATATTATAAATATTTTTATGGTTAATGGATATGTACATATTTTTAGATTGTAGTTTTGTATGTAGGTATCTGAACCTTTAGTTGATGAGAGTTACTGATATGACACACCCCAGTTATCTGTAAATTCTATTTCACATTTAATTGGGAAGGGAGGGATGGCAGAGGAGAAAGAGAGGAAGCAATGGGGCTTTAAAGTAATCTAGCCTCAAAATCATAAATGTAATAAGTCATCTTTTCCGGGTCATATTAAAGAAGAAGACAGATTTGAAATATGGATTTTTTTTTTTTTTCTCCTGGTGACAGGCATCCATGAATAGTGATGAATCTAGGAAAACTTCTAGGCTAGACATGATCTTGACAGTTGGTGGACAGATGCTCCTGATTTGAGTGTGAGACTGAGGTACTCAGAAAGCACTTCAAAACACTCTCCTGTGCCAGCCAACTTTACTTTAGTTGTATGGGAGCTTAGTTTTTACCCTGGTAATAATGCTTTTTAAAGAGAGAATACAATAGGAACAGTGTGAAATATGTATAATTAATCATTCAGTTGGATGGCTATATAATTTATAGACTCCCCCAAATTTTGTTTTATATAAAAACTCATCATTTATATTAACAGGTAACCTAAAATAACATAAACCTGTAACTGAGTTTATATTGAACAATTTTTAAATAGAAAAGATGCTGTTGTACAGAGGTACTTAGTCACTTATAAAAGTTAAGTATGGTACTCGGTTTCCTATTTTTCTATCAAACTTGGAACTGAAAATTAAGGAAGATGAATGATATCATAAGGTTATATATGTAGAACATTATTGTGTAGACCATTATGGTTATTATTCTGTTTAGTTATATTTCATAATACTATTGTATTTTTTGTCCAGAATAGTAACTTTGCTACATTTGAAAATATAGTGAGTATTGAGTGTCTCCTTTGATGGGGCTTCTAAGTAAGGAATGCAATGATGAGGTGCTAGCCCATATTCAATCAAGATTCTTCTATTTTTGGAATTTATTCTCCCTGTTCATCTCAAAAAATTGACCTTCAACATGTGAAATTCTGAAGGGCCATCTGTTACATTAGACTTTGCCTAGGGGTGTCATGGCCACTGGAAATGATTAAGTTGAGTGAATGGGGAAGCCTCTTTATAACAAATTTTGATAATTGTATTGTTTTCTAGTTGTTGTTTTATTCATGTGCAAGATTTCAGAAGCATGCATGAAGTACATTTTCTGAATGAAAGAAAATGAGATTAATCTATTTTGGCAGAATTAGGATCTTGTATAAGCAAGCAAATTTAAGTTGCTGTTATTTGGATTCATATATTTTTTCTCTTCAGTTTTACATTATGGTGTGTTTGTCTTTTTTATGGTAATGACTGAATATAAGCATAATAAAATGGTAAAAATTTAAGCCAACTGTTCAGTACTTATAGCATGAATATAATAATTGTATTAAAATGTAGGAATTGTTCCTAATGTTAAACATTTAATCCATGAGAATAACATAATACCTCCTGTGACCTTTTAAACTATGTAAATTCTAGTAACTGTGAAGCTAAAATTTATTTTCTTTCAGAATTGTTAGAAATTGTTTGGATTGTATCATGCTTGGCTCTTTTAACGATTTTAATATGTAAGATGGAGAGATTTCAATTTGATACACAACTATCAAACCTTTCTTCCCCTTTTTAAACTTACCCTATTAAATTTCTATATACACTTCTTGACTCCTTGACAACAACAGTAAAAGAAAATGAATGTGGCATAGTCATTTTCATTCTGCTGTCTCTCAGAGACAATAGAAATATTGAGATTATCTTCAGCAAGTGTTTTGAAGACTTTACAAAGTTGTAGATTCAGAACTTTCTTAATTGGTATAAATTTGACTCGTTAACTGTGAATCATACTGCTCAGGAAAATTTTTTTTTTCCAGAAATATATTGGCTAAATATATGATATCTTTTTAGTATTAAAATGTTTTTTTAAATATTAGCTTCTTATTGGATCTTTAATGTAAAAGATAGTAAAGAAGTCAAAGACTTTCATATTCTTGAGTCCCTTATTATTTCTTCTTAGTACTCATAGTACACTTATACTACTGGGCATATTTCTTCTGTCATTAGGAATAGGAAGAATATCCTGAAAGATATTTAAAAAAAAAAAAAAAACAACTGGAGAAAGAGGGTAACTATGGATGATAAAAATCTGGAAAGGAGAGCCAACATGCTGGTTGACAGTATTAAAATTCAAAAAGATATTTGACAGGCTAAAATGATGAGCCAAGATGAATAAGATGAAATCTAGTAGAGGTTGATGGAGAAGATAGAAGTGTGTAGTAAGGATCACTGTTGCCCCCTTCTAATTTTTATCTTAGGAAAGGCAAAAAGGAATTTATTGCTTTCTCATGAGAAGGGACACATATACCTAGTGTGGATCAAAATAGCATCAGCAAGTGAGTGCAAAGGTGACCAGTCCTCAGCAAGTTTTTGTAGACCCTAAAGCAAGAATCCTCCCCACCGCCTGATTCTTTAGAGGTTACACAAGAACTTTTCCCAGCAACAAAAGAACAGGAAACAAATATGTTTGCGTAACAGGGAGGGAGACTTGTAGTCTCTACCTTCCCCCATCCTGAGTCACCAAGGGAAGTATGATGCGACTGAGGGGGCTTCAACAGTGGAAAGCTAGGGAAAAAAATAAAAGATTGTTTTCAAATTTTAGGCCATCACTTCCGATCCCAAAACCCAGTTCCTATCCCTAAGGAGCTTGCATTCTTTACTCTAGCCAATCACCCATGTCCCTGTGTGATTCAACCCTGCAATTTAAGTACCATTTCTCCAATTTAACCTTCACTACTGTGGAAACCAAACAAATAAATATCCATTTCTTACAGCCATCTTATTGCATTTTGCCTCTGGTAAAAGCTGTATCTGGAGTTTTCAGAAGGACATAGACAAATCAGAGTATATGTCTAAAAGAGGATGTCAGGATTAGTAAGATAACTCAAAACCATGCTCTATATGGATGAGTTGTTGGAGATATGGATGTTTAGAAGAAACTATTTTGTTGTGCTATAATTTCCTTTAATTGTTTTGCCTTGGTTTCCATGAATTATTCTGCCTCAGTATCTCTAAATTATTATGCTTTAATTCTGCCTCAGTTTCTCTAAATTATTATGCCTTAATTCCTTGAATATGTTCTGCTTCAATCCCTCTGGTTGCAACATCCCACTTCCTGACCATTAGAACTGATATAAATTAGGGCTATGAGCTCTATTAGCATTCCAGAGAGCCATAAATCGCAGATGACTTATCTAAGATACCTATATGGGACCCTCTGAATTAGACATCCTGGCTTCTAGCCTTTCAAGTTAACAAGATTTATGATCCTTCCTTACCCCCAACCTGTCAGAACTGAATTATGATCCATTCCTGGAAGTTCCTGCTCACCAGAACTCTAATCCCACCCTACTTTGTTCCCCTGATCACTGGAGCCCTATAAGAATCCCTGGAATTCTTAACTTGATGTTTTTAGATATGAGTTCAATCCAGCTCTGAGGCCAACATGGATCCTGTTTTGCCTCCAGGACAATCTTTCCTACTCAAAATATTAAAAATTCTCTTACTCTCTATCTTGCCTCAGTTTCTCCAGCATTATAATTTAAGAAAGGCTCTTTTAGAATTGTTTTTTGCATGGCCCTAGAGAGCACAACTTAGTGAAGAATGCCCAGACCAATTTTGTTTTCATATAACAAAAAATTGAATATAACCAGGAGGATGACCCTGAAGTTTATTAAGTTCTCCATTGCTAGGGGTTTAAAACAGACTACATGACCACTTATTTAGGATATGGTAAAGGCCCTTCTTGTCTAGATATGGGTTGAATTAGGTTATTGTTGAAGATCCTTCAACTTTGAGGTTTTATACTCTGGTTATATAATGTGAGGTACTGTGATATTACTGCTTCAGAATTGTTTTGTTCCCCCTAAAATGTTGTGTATAAAAGATCATGTATGTTTAAAATATGTATATATCAGATCTCTAGTTACAGGAAGAGTTTATGACAAGATATGACAAGAGTTTATGGCAAGAAATAGAGAACACCATGAAAATTAAAATGAGGTGTTTTTTGTTGTTGTTTGTTTGCTGAGGTAATTGGGATTAAGTAACTTGCCTGTGGTCACACAGTTTGTCTAAGGTTGGATTTAAACTCGGGTCCTCCTGACTTTAGGGCCTGCAATGTCACTCTATTCAAAATTTGAAGGAAAAGAGAACTGGGGGAAAAAAATTATACAGCAAATTTGTTTGATAAAGTCTCATTTTTGAAATATATAGGGACCTGAGCCAAATTTATAAAAAATATAAGCTAATCACTTCCTGTTAATAGTTGAAGGATATGAGTAGGTAATTTTCAGAAGAAGAAATAAAGCTATCAAGTCACATGAAAATACTCTAAATGACTCCTATTTAGAGAAATGCAATTAAACCACTTTGAGTTACTGTTTTACACCTACCAGATTGACTAATATGATAGAAAACAAAAATTAAAAATGATGGAGTGGAAAAATTGTGACATTAATGCACTACTAATGTAAACTAATCCAACTAATACAATTATGGAACTATGTCTAAAGGGCTATAAAACTCTGCATACCCTTTGACTCAGAGGTTCCACTACTAGATCTGTAGTTCAAAGAAATCAAAGAAGAGGAAAAATGACCTATTTGTATACACATATTTATAGCAGTTATTTTTTGGTAGCAAAATTGAAGGAATGCCTTTCTGCTGAATATTTGTTATAGTGATTGGAATACTATACTGGTATAAGAAATTATGAGCAGGATGATTTTAGAAAAAACCTGGGAAGACCTTTATGAACTGATATATGTACACTGGATACACAGTAATATGTACAGTAATGACGATTAACTGAAATATTTAAGTACTCTGAACAAGACAATTTCAAAGGACCCATGATTAAAAAAAAACAAATTATCCATTTTCAGAGAGGGAACAGATGAACTGAGTGTAGATTGAAGCATACTTTTTAAAACTTTAATTTTCTTTGGGAGGGATATGTATGTGTGGGTACATATGTATTTTCTCTTAAAACATGACTGACATGGAAATATGTTTACATTACTAAATGTGTATAATTGAAATATTATTGCTTGCCTTCTTAAGGAGTAGGGTAAGAGTGAGATGGAGATGGAGAATTTGGATTGAAAAATTTTAATGATAAAATTAACGTTTAAATTTTTTACATGTAATTGGAAATATTTAGTCAAATAGAAAAAGATAATGTAAACTTAACTTAACTTTATTAAATATGTTTGTAATGAATGACATAGACCAATCAGCAAGTTTTTTGGACGTTCTTTAGTCTCTTTAAGTTGTCCTTGTATCTTTGAGAAAGTTATAAAGACATTTTTGATTTGTTTCAAAAAATACAGTATTAATTTAGCTCCTCCTCTTTCTTCATTTCTCTGGTTAAGGATTAATTCACTTTAGCAAAAATTAAGTGGCTCTTAAACTCAAAGCAGTGTATTGAGTGGTGGGTATACAATCTTTGCCTTTAAGGAATTTACACTATACTGGAATTTCATGAAAGAAATTAAATCTGTTTTAAGACTTAGGGGTCTTGAAACTTGTATTTTGGCATTTTACCAGTATGATTGTTTAAGGATAAACTTTCTGTTAGTTAGACCTTCTTGTGACTAAAGACAAGCATCTGAATTACGTTCTAGAAATGAACTTGTTTCTCTTTTTTCTTGCCTGTGTCATAATAAAATTCTAGGGTCTCTTAATGTTTTTTTTTTTTTTTAATTAAACATCATTATTATTTGCAAGATTGTTCCTAGAGATGAAGATATTATTGATAGTGATCCTGGTGGTATGCATTTTTATTACACATGCATATTAAATAAAATAATAGGATTCTTTCTAATTATAATTGTCCATTGTTAGAACTCTTGAATCCTAGATCTTGAACATAACTTTACATCATTGGCAAATTTTTCAGTTATAATTTTATATAGTTCTGAATTGCAAGTGCTTTCTTACAAGTACATCATGTATAGTTAGTGAATCAACTCTTGATTTTTTAAAGCCATCTTGGCTATCTATTGCGACACACCTCTTATGCACTGTAATTCTTCTCGTTGCTGTTTGGAAGAAGTATAACTTTTGTGTTTTTGTTATGGTATAGGTACAGTGGTCCTCAAACTTTTTAAATAGGGGGCCAGTTCACTGTCCTTTAGACTGTTGGAGGGCCGGACTATTGTGAAAACAAAAACTCACACTCTGTCTCCACCCCTCAGCCCAGTCAAGAGCTTTTTTTCCTAAGTACTTTTTGGAGGCTCTTGTTATCACTATTGTTTTTAGATACATGACTTCCTGAATTTGGAATTTGTTTAATGATTTAGCTAATAAAATTTGGTGAAATTCTTTCTTAATATACCTTATAGTAAAGTGCATAATTATCCTGTCAAGTTTCAGACATTTTGCTTAAAGCATATTATAATAGAATGAGACTTATCAATTCCAAATATATCCTTTCCTTAACTTAATTTACACTAACATATATTTAACTTCTTCCTTGACCAAAAAAAATTTGAGTAATTTATGTATAATGAACATGTTAGTTATTTGACAGACAAACAACTCCAAGATATTTTAAGATAAAATCCAGCAGTTTTGTTTCCGTAGCAATATTGTTGTTCAGATTATTTCTATTTTTTTTTGTTTGTTTAATTATAATCTGTAACATCTACTGTATGACATTTAACCTTCATACCTTCTAAAACTACCTTTCATTTGTTTTGGTTTTGGTTTTGGTTTTGGTTTTGAGGTAAAGTGACTTTCCCAGGGTCATACTACTTGAAAGTGTTAAGTGTCTGAGGTTAGATTTGAACTCAGGGCTTCTTACTCCTTACTTCAGGCCTGGTGCTCTATCTACTGCACCAACTAGCTGCCCCAACTACCTTTCATTTTGGACCCATTAGTGTCAGATACTTTGATATCTATAACAAACTCTTCAACAGGATCTACAGATTGAATCTGGATATTATTTGGTTTCAGATCTATATGGCTGACATTATATAGAATTGTAGGTTTTACAATATGCTTTAAGTACATTTTATCATAAGAATGATCTCAGGGAAACTACCACAAGTTATTATCCTCTTTGTACTTATGATGAAGGTGAATGTCACAGAAGTAAAGAATTGAATCCAAGTCTTTTATAATTTCATGTTCAGAATCTTTTCCATTGAATTTTAACAGTCATCAAACATACTACACTTAAAGACTTGATCTTATCGCCTCTCCTGGATTCAACTATCATTTCTATGCTCATACTTCTAGAATCTATTTATCCAGTCCTAAAACTCTGTTGACCTCCAGTTTGCTATCTCACTGCCTTTTGTATACCTTGAACTGAAGCTTTTATCTTTCCTTCTCAAATCTTTCCCTTCCACACTTCTTTATTGTTGAGGAGGACACTACCCTTCTTTCCAGTTCCCCATCCTCAAAAACTAGGTGTGTTATCCTCTGACCCTCCTCCCCTAATAACCAACCTGTTGCCAAGACCTGTAGATTTTACTTTAAAATTGTAACAATTCTTACAAATATACCTTTTCTTCTTTGACAATGCCTTCGTGCAGTTTGGTCTGTCCTCCAAAGAAAGACCTTTCCCTATCCTCATCTGGTACACTAGCTCACCTCCAGAACACAATTAAAATCCTATTTAGCCACCTCACCTTATAGTCCTTTCTGACCTCCACAACCTTTCCATCCATTCCAATGATACTTAGTGTCCTTGAAGTTACTTGAATGAAACATTTTATCTCTTGACTCTGAGCATATTCACTGGCTATTTATTCCATCTCATCTCCATCTCTTGATTTCCTTCAGGTCCCAATTGATATCTTACCTTCTACAGGTAATAGTGGTTCCCAATCCCTTTTAATTCTAATACCTTTTCACTGTTATTTCCAATTTATTCTTGATGTAGTTTGTTTTTACATAATTATTTACATTCACAGACTGCTTTTTTCCTTTTTTGGAATCCCCAGTACTTAGCATTATACCTGGCATGTCCTATAGATTTAATAAATATTTAATAATTGATGTAATAAAAAATTGTTGTTTGTTTGACTTTAAGGAAGGCATTTTTATAATCTTTCTCCCTATTATCTTCTCAATCCACCCTCCCAGGTCACTCCCATAATAATAAACTCTGGTAGTTCCCTTTTACCTCTCTGATTGAATACAAATTCTTCTATTTACCATTTAAAACTCTTCACAACTTGCTTGTATCCTTGCCAACTTTGTTACATATAACTCTTCTGTAACCCAGCCAAACTGCTTGTGCTCTTACTCATACAAGATACTACATTTATTTCCTCTGTGCTCTTGTGTAGCAGCTCTGTCTCTTAAGGTTCCTTCAGGACCTGTCCGTTTAGCTAACTGCTAGTGCCTTCTCTTTCATTTCCCCTATTATATTTATTTTGCATGCATTTTGTATTTACTTATATGTATATGTTACACACTCCTCCCTGCCAAGTTCTATTTAAGGACTGGACTGTTTCATTTTTTTTGTTGTCTCCTGTAACTAGCACAAAGTCTGGTACATTGTATTTGATCTCTGCTTTTTGACTGATATTTAGTATTGCTTGATTCATTCAAACACTAAACATTAAGTTCCTTTTAATTGTAGTGCCTACCAAAGCTATATTGTAATGCCTTATCAAACAGTAAAGGTAACTTTGGGATCTTGAAGGTATACCAACAGAATGTAGACTCTGGCTTGTTCTACCAAACTGGAAAAGGCTCAAATATCCCAATTATAGATTTTGTATGATTTTTGGACTAGGGTATATGTCTGGAATCCCTTACCACAAAAACCCTGACATATACTTCCCTCTACCCCTTTCTGTTCTTCTTGGCCTTCCTCCCCCCACTCTCCATGGCAATTCATGAAGGCATCCAGATAAAAAGACTTTGGTGGCTTATGAGTTAGTTGCTTCAGTAGAAATACTTTTGATGAATTTCATGGATCCTTGATTATTTAAGTATTATGTATAAGAATTTGCTTCACAAAATAAATACTTAAGATACTGTGGCATTGATTTTGAAGAACCAAACCTTATACTGTGTTAGGCACTGTGATGTGATGGGGGACAATAAATTCTATAATTGAAGTTAGAGAGCTAAGGAAGCTGAAATGCTACCTTTGACATGGACTAGTTAGATGTCTGGGTGTGGTTAAGTTGTTTAACTTATCTGAGTTTTCATTTCCCCCTTTCAAAAGTGTAGCCTGTGATATCTGTAGTACTTAATTCACTGGATTGTTCCGTTGATTGAGTGAACCAATGCATACAAAGTACTTTGTAATACTGAAGATGCTAAAAATTTCAGCTGTTCATATTAATACTACAACAAAAATCTGATGGTATTGTCTGTCCTTCCTACAGAACTGAGATGTCAACCATTTTAATGTTGAACTTCATGTTTTTCCCCAAAATAACAAAAGTATTTGAAGTTGTTGTTTAGTAGGCCTAACTAATTGTGAGTTCATGTTTAATTGACAAATAACATTAATAACTCTCATATCTTCTTTCTTGTTTTTTTGTTTTTTTTTTTTCTACCTCCCGATTCAGACCAGATGAGTGAGACAGCTGTGGTACAATAGAAAATTACACTGGACTATGCTTCAGGAGATCTAATTTTGAGTCCTGTCTTTTTCACTAATGAGCTCTGTGAACTTAGGCTAGTAATGGTAACTTAAGCTGTCTGGAACTCAGTTTCCTCATTTGTGAAATGAGAAACTTGGACTAAATTCTAGTTTATAATGTCTCTTACATCTCTGACTGTCAATCTATTTGGGATAAAATGTAAATTCTGTTAAATTCTAAAGAAGTATAATAGGTTTTTTTTTTGCTGTTTTCTCCTCACTGAACCAAAGCAAACCAAATCAAACATCTAACCATAAGTATTTATGACAGGGAGAGGGGAAGCAGGTGAATTATAAAAATTTATACCCGTGTATTATTCCATTTTAAATTATAAGGAGCAGAAATGAAGATTGAGAAGAATGTTTATGCATGATTAAAATATAGTTTGTATCAGGTAGGAAAACACTGCATTTTTAGCTAAACAAATACACAGCAGAAACACAGCTGGCATTAACATGTCTTTTTCCTTGCAATTTACTTACTCATTATAGAAAAAAAGCAAATTATACAAATTCTTTTCACACTACTTTTGTCAGAAAAATATGGTGTTTTACTTCACATTGTAACTTGATCATTAATTTCATCAGTTCACTGAACTGCTTTACATACATTAACAGGTTTTAATATAATTTTGAAAAGTTTAGGTAATAATTATATATTTACATATCATATACTGTTATTGATTAAATGAGTGAATACTGGTTTAGTTTTTATATATATGATCTTTTAGTTATCAGTTTCTTTTTTAATTACTGTTTTAAAGGGTAAAATGTACAATCAAAAATCACATTTTGAAAACATATGTAACATAAAATGATTTAAATGTCAAGTTATCTGGTATAACTATACGTCCATTGAAAAGATTTCAGTCATTTTTTGGTCAAATATGCCAGGTGGTCTTCATAAAAGACCTTTTTAAACAGTAGTGCAAAGTTTTTGGAATAGCTCAGTGAGGCCATTACTGAAGTGCCATAGCTTTTTCTTCTGAAATTTTAAAAAAGGAGCTATACTTTAACTTACGATCCTAATTAAGAATCATTTTTTCATTCCTGTAAGATACCAATCATTTGTGATTGAGTTACAAAAAAAAAAATTTAAAAGTGGACTTGTTTAATTTTGTTTTCCATTTTACTAGATTGCAATGGTAGACCAATAAATTAAATCCAGGCAGTTCTATTGCTAATTATACACAACTTCTCTTGAGTATCAGATATTCAGATCCATTTTATGAATATGGGAGAGAGAATAACAACTGTAAAACAAAGCACTGTGCATGTAAGTGACTGTTAGCGTGCATTTCAGAAAGGATAAATGCTCACCATATGGTACAATTACTGTGTCCAAGTTTTCAAATTAGCTTCTCTCATCCTCCTTATTACTGTCTTTAAAAAGAGAGGAAAAAAACCCAACATGATTTATCTACTCTGCAGCAGAACTCTTGACGCAAAACAGCAGCCCAGTTCTGTCCAGTTTTTTTTTTTTCCTTAGCATAATAGAGGCTGTCGGACTTTTTTATACTAATTACTGTGTGAGCCTCAGATGAACCCCCTTCAATTCACAGGGCTTTGTTAAGGGAGGAGCTGTCAATGTGTCTGCCCGTTTGCAGCTGTGCTGTGGCTTTAGCTTGCTTAACATTATGCTGCTTTTTAGACTTGACAGAAGGGATTTTTTTTTTTTTTTTTTTTTTTTATTAAGGCAAAGCAGCCTTGTAGCGAAATGGTTTAAGCAGCTGCATTGTAGGGAAGCACAAAGAAGTTATTATTGTGTCTGTTTAGGGGGGTCGGATGGAGGGGGAGATATTCGGCTGCTGTTGATGCCGATTGTTGACTTGCCATCTGCCAGATAGGGAGAAGAAAAAAATGACAGCTCCAGCAGGGTGTTCAAGAGGTTGTTTGGAGAGACGCATAAACATGTGCAGATGTCGAACTGAATAATGGCTAGAACTTGAGACGGTTTATGATGCTGCTGATGTGTGTGCATATACAGAATGAATGTATGTGTAGATTTGGTTAAGAAAGGGTACATACCAATTATCATTGTTTTCTGCCTCCCTCCCCCATCCTTTTTTCTCCTCCTCCCCTCCCCGTTTTTATTCTGTTAATTAGTTCAGGAGTTTAATACTTCCTTTACCCCTCTGCTTGTTTTCAGTTCTAGGAAACAACTTCTCAAATAAATAAGAACTTTAAAAAATTTTTCTGAGTATTAAAGCCAACGTGTTTAGTACTTGTCTATAAATGATAACAGTAGCTTTTGATCAGGATGAAAATTAAGTGACTTCCCACTATCCTTCTCATTTATAACAATGCCATTAATAGTACACATACACCTATAATTCCTGCAAAACAAACAAACCAAAAAAACCCCCCAAAACTTAAATAAAACTGAGTTGATTTATTTTAATAAACAACCACTAGGGGCTAGGTAGAGACTACCAAATTTATTTCCATGTATAGTGCAATCACAATTTGAAGTCTTGAACAGGATATCACAATTTAGCTTATGTAACTTATTTTAGGAGCTGTTGAGCCAATGTGTAAGACAGGTATTTGTTAGTTGTGAATTATTTCACTGATATTTCTTTCCCACCTACTCTTGGCTATTAATTATGAGAGATGAAATAATCTTATTTTCTATTATACCATGTCTTGACATTCATTTTTATGTCTTTTATTTCACTTTCTTATTTCTTTCCTTTATCTTAATCAGTAATATTTTAAGAAGATACCCTAGTGCCAGGTAGACTTTGGAAATGTTACTGATTTTTTCTTGAACTTTCCATCACAACACTAAAAACCAAACAGCATAAAGGGAAAATAAGAACAAAATCATAAAAGTACTCGAGATATGTTTAGAAGCCTTGTGTCAACTTGTTCTGTTTTTGTCATTTGAGTTTGTTTGTAAAATATGATGGGGGGAAAAAGTTTTATGGTAAATTTATTTGAAGTGCATAAAGATGAAATTGTTTTAACTTTTAGGTATATATTTATTAATGTTTACATTATCAGTATTTAATGAAACTTTGGGAATGTAGTTGAAGGGCAGTAAACGAAAGATATTTTTCATCTCATTATTTATGGATCTGTATCTTTCTGAAGTAGATACAGGGTTTATGAAATGTTACCTGTGTTTTCTTTACATAAGGAAATTTTGTCTTGATCATGTCAGATAAACTTTGTTTAATTTTTTTTAATCAAGTGAATTGAAAAGAATCCACATGTAATGAAAATAACATCTAATGCTTTAATTAAAATTTTTTAATTTAAAAAGCATGTTTTAGTCACTTTAATTCTTACAATGGACATTACCTCCATTTTATAGGTGAGGAAACTTGAGTCTTATAAAGATTAATTGATATATTTAAGATGAGATAGTTAAGTGGCATTCTCTGGATGAACTGAAGTTCAAATTCCCAATCTTTCATCTTTGAGTTCCTTATTCTTTATCACCAGTATTATGTGATGGGTTAGACATTAATCTTTCTTTTTTATTTAACATGACTGGCTTGTTTGGAAGAACAGGATTCATGAATGGAAAAATGCTAATCAAGCACTTCTTATAAGTTAAAGTGCTGATTATACAAATAGGGAAATAGAGACAATCCTTGCTTTCAGGGAGTTCACATTTTATTGGAGGAGACAATATGTATAAGAATTCAATTGTAGGGTAGGTGAATAGATCAAGAAGTCCTAATTGTTTTCCTGGACTTGTCAAAGATTACATAATGAAAAGTTATTTTTATTTCATAGTTCTCATGTATTGTGTATTTCTTGATCAGTCAACAAACAGTTAATTAATTATCTACTATGTATTCAGTACTGTGCAGACAAAACAAAAGAGACTTAAGATAGTTACCTTGCTAAGTAGATGGAACAGGTGCAATCCAATTTTCTGATCCAGAAGTTCCTGTTGCATCAAGCACTGATTTGCCAAAGTGTGCAGTGAATGGCAGAGCAAAGATTAAAATGAAACTTCTTTGCTTTTTTCATCATATCTTTCTAGAAGGCCCATTACAAGCTAAACAATTTGATCAGGACTCACTGTACTGTGACTTTTAAAATTATATTAACTTTGCATTAATGCTCTCAGTTGTTGTGACCCAAGCACTTAAGTTCCTTCGTTCTCAGAGAGAATTGCACTATCTATTCATTTATTTTAGTAGAAAGTCATTTTATAAATTCAAAATTCACATTTTCACCAGACTATGGAAACATGTTACTACTAGCATAGCAAAATTTTAGTAAATTCTATTTTGAAAATAATTTCTTTATTTCAAATTATTTGAAAAGTTATGTTAGTACTTCATTAAATTTCCTGGACTGCTGTTTTCTCTTGGATGAAATGGGGGTGGGGATTTAGACTAACCAGTCTCTAGGGTTCCTTTCAGCTAGATCTGTGAATCTATAAGTTTGTTCCTATGCCTCATGAATTTTTTTTAATATCTATTTTGAAGAATTCTATCAGTAAGTATTGTTTTATCTTCACAACTTTCTTGTTTTACAGATAAAAAAAAACTCTAGCAAAATACATATACAAAAGAAAATCATGGGAATATTTTTTTTTTACTTTTATAAAAAGGTATAAAAGGAAATGCCTTATTGGTGTGAGGAAACTGTTAAATCTGATCAGAAATGAAACAAGTAAACATATGCTAAGAACTTACTATGTATTAGGCATTGTTGTAATATCACTATTTGTAAAAACAAATATTATCTTGCTTGATTCTCACAGCAGTCTTGGAAAGTAAGTGACATTTTTATCTCCATTTTATAACTGAGAAAATTCAGGCAGTGAGATTGAGTGATTTGCCCATCTGAACTGAGATCTTTTTTCCAGTGCCAGTGCCAGATCCACACCACCACTCTCCTTTAGGAGAATAGGGAGATTTATTTGGCTATTCCATTAAAATGCATTGTTATTATTTCTCTCTCTCCCTACTCTCCTACCCCAAATTTTGACCAAAACAATAGGAGTTTAGTGATTTGCCCAGAGTCACATAGCTAGTTTGTGTCAAATATCTGAGGCTGGATTTGAACTCAAGTCCTCCTTATTCCAGGACTGGTGTTCCATAATTACTGTGCCACCTAGCTGCCTTGGGTTATTAACTTTTTATGTTTCTTTAATAGAGTTTTTCCCAATAAGTATGTCTCCTTTATTGATTGATTGATTATAGGTAACTTAATTAAAAAATACAGGGTGGGGAAAAAAATGACCTCACATTCATGTTAAACTAGGTTTCCCATAATGTTCTCTCCACAACAAGCCTTAGAATTTATAAAGTAACTCATTTAAAGAGGTCAGATGTTGTGCCTGATGTCCCACAGGTGGTGATGATGAATGTCATCTAGGATCCAATCCTAGGCCTCCTGTTTTCAAGTCTGGCTTTGAAATTCTAGTTGTTAATTGTACTTGTGGATTTAATATTTGATCTAAAGAATACTTTACTTCCTATGTGTACTTTTAAGGTTACCTCATGAATTTTAAATCTATATCTGAATGCAGCAGTGGATGATATTAGCTTCAAAGATGTCAGTTTTTTAAAAAGTGTAATGAATTTAAGAAATCTGTTATATATTTGATGCAGTTATTGATACTAGTAAAATTTACAAATATCTAGAAATTACAGTGTAATTATATTAAAAAGTAACAAAATTTAAAGATTCGTAGATAAATCAGTCTTTATTACCTATATAGCAATATATACAGATAAGTAGAAATATTCCTTTAGGCTATTATTATGGAAATTTATCAGGAAACATTATAGCTAGAAGAAAATTTTTACCTATCAGAGAAACTTGACTTTGAGTCTTTTCTTGAATGACTCAAAAATTCAGAGATATTCAAGCTTCAGTTTAATATGAGTATATTTAAGTTGTCTTAGAAGGAAAAAAATAAGTAATGTAGTCCTTTCCCCAAATTCTGTTGACCAGTACAATTTAAAAAAGTATGCTTGACACTGATAAGCAGAGTTTCTTAGGCTTCTTGGTAAATGTTTTCTTTAATGGTTTTTATTTGGCTTTAAAGTGTTTTCTTTTTTTTAGAATAACTCATAGATAAGATCAGTATTATAGAACTTTTACTGACATAAGATGATTAAGAAAAAAATGATAAATAGAAAAAACCATTTTAGTGCTTGTTTTAAGCCTGGGCAAATCACTTGCTCCCTTAGCAGGAATAGGAAACACTGATGCAAAGTATATAATTGTATACTGTCAAAATGAAAAGTTCATGAAATAGTAGATATTGCTTCCTGGCTTCTCTCCTAAGTGATAGTTAAAACTAATTTTTACAATGGCCATGGGAACATTTCTTCATTTGTACTAGCTTCAGCTCTGTGAAGAGATTTCATTATATATCTATATTTTGCAAAAATAATTCAGAATTCATTGTAAACATAAAAGGAATTTCCTCTCCTATTTTACATATTACTTTCAAGTTTTAAAATAAAAGTTTTAATTTTTAACAAAATTTTAACACATGATTTGTATTTATAATCTCATACTTGTTATATAGAGGAGTCATAATTAGTGCTATATTACAAACAAGTATTTTCTTTCTTAAATAAGTAAAATTTATTAAATAAATGTGTTATTCTAGCTGTGCTAAAATACCTTTTTATGCTGTCCTGAATTCTAAATATGTTTGGGTTTTTTTTTTTTTTTTTTTTGAGCTATGTCAAACCTTTGACAGAATAGGTCAAAAGAATAGATAGCAATTCTGTTAGGACTGCTTCTTGAGAGCTTCTGAAAACTAAACATATTGACCATATTGACATATTGACCATAGATCACATAATGGTGGGTGATGTTTAAAGTTTTGTATTATACCTGTCATGCCCCTGGTTTCATTTGAGTAAGTTGCCCTGTAATCTATGCTTATGCTGAAAGCTCTTGAAATGAGTGCCAGAAGTCTTTTCTTTTTTATGATATATGAACTTTTGAGTGGTTTTAAAAGCATTTTACAGAAAACAAAAAGATAATTATTCATTTTAGTTTAAGCCAATTCTGTGTATTGATTAACTTTTCAAGAAAATGTAGAATCTGTATGAATTGTAATGATGTTGCAGATTCATTATGAGAATTGGATAGGTTCTGATTCCTTGCAATCCAAGATACATATATTTGCCTGCATTGGTATGTAGGTTCAGGGGATGGTTGGGGTGGCATCTGCCTTTAAGGAGAAAAATAGTATTCTCTACTTTCCATCTAAATATGATTATTTTTGGTTTATTCAAAAGTGATTCATCTAGAAAGTGTCTCCCACTTTTATATTAAAACCAAAAATGTGTAGATTAATGGTCTATTTTAGATATTTAATAAATATTGTAGCACATGTAGTATTTAGATATTCTAGGAAGTGTTCATGTTTTTCATTTTAGAGTGCTTTGGTTAATGGTATTAAAAATGTAGAGGCACTTTCCTCTTATTCTGATTTTTCTCTTAGTAATAGCTTCTCCTTTACAGGAAATGTTCTAAAAACAATTCTTACTATGTATTCAGCAATAGTTGTAATTATAGAATGATAAAAATACTTATAAAGAACAAACATAGCAATTTCAGTATTTTGTTAAGTGCCATGGTAGTAAAAATTCAGTTTCTGAAATTTCTATCCATGTGTTAGGTAACACTGCCCTCAGAGGGCCAAGGTAAGTAAATTCATTTTTTAACATTTAGATGCAGCATTTCTGGTATTTATCTGATTGTTAATTCCTCATAATTATAACAGGTGAAGAAAAACAAACATGCTGAACAGTTTAATTGTATTTAATTTCATTTATTTTTGCTGATATTGTTATTCTTTCTCATGTTTGTACATCATTCTGTGACAAAATGCTTAAACCAAAAATCAACTCACTCTAATGTCAAAGCATATGAATTGCCACATAAATTGCTCCAGTAGAGGATTTTGAAAAAAAATGCCTAGAGTTAAATTCTTGGAATAGGTTGTGGTGACACTTTGCTTCTATTTCTGTTGTATCTATTGGCAGCTGATTTTCATATATTGAAGCAATTTAAAACCTTATCATTTGATGATTTATTTTTTGTGTAGCTAATATATATTGAAACTTATTTTCTATTTCCTTACAGCATTAATGTAATGCTCTTTTCAAATATGATACAAATTTTTGGAAAAATTATCTGATCTGAAAAAAAGAACCCTCTTATTCCATAATACTTAAAATAACTAATATTGTTATTCATTGACATGTCTATGAATATAAAGCTTTTAACATTATTAATTGAAAGTTAATTAGCATAGTAACAGAATGGTGTAAAGAAAAGAGATTTACCAAGTTTATATTTTATATACCAAAGATCATGAATGTACTTTTTTCTCTATCAAAGAAATCACTGAATTTTTTTCATTCATTTAGCAGCCCCTGAAAAATGACTTTGGTCATTTAGTGGTTAATATTACATATTAATTAAATATTTATTAGTAAAACAAAATTCTTATTTTTTTTTGGTGATTTTCTAGGGTTTTACATTAAAAAACATTATTTAAAAATAAAAATATATATAAATTAATTACCATGATAATAGATAATAAGGGTAGCAGAAATAAACATAAAGAAAATCCCATATCAAAATCCCAACCCTCATTTTATCCAAACTATATGCCTCAGTTATCTCATTATGCTAATATGGAATAAAGGTTAAACTAAATAAATGAAAAGAAAGGTAATTATTAAATATCTATTATACACGTTATAGTTAAGCAAACAGGCAGTCATCTAGGGTATTACACAGATGGGGAATGCCATAAGGGAAATGTTAAATTTTTTATTAACGAATATGTTTGTAATAAATATTTTTAATTCCCTGTGAGCACATTAAAATAAATGATTGATAAAATCAGATTCTTCATATTTTAATGCCAGAAAACTCTACATCTATTGCATTTAATTATTTGTTTTGTGATTTGGTTGCAAGTCTCAGTGCCACTGGGGCCTAGTGCCCACATGGGAGCATTTTTTTCAACCTTTTCTTAGATAACACAAAGTAACTTTCAACCCTGATAATGAGTTCTCTTTTGCTGTGTAATGTCTTCTATATAGATAATTATTAAATATTTGGTTGATCCATAGTTTTGTCTTTAACCATACTTTTTAACCTGTCAATATTCATTTGTGTTTCTCCTTTCCCTTTCCTGATTCATCCTAGGATAAAAGTTTTTTAAGAAATAAGCAAATAGTTCAAAAGCATGAGAACAGAGGAGATATCCAAAACAGACTTATAATAATAAGGTATTTCATTCTTGGGTTCTACATTATGAGTTTGTGTATATGATAGGTGAGATCTTAGCAACCAGTTTTTTTTTTTTTTTTTTTAATCACTGTTGTGATGCACTTTCATTAGATAAACACAATGGGGAAATCTGTTTACAGTGAGGCTTCTCCATCTTTTTCCAAATTTTTCTTATGAAATAATTATTGTTATTTTTAACAGTTTGTAGAAGTATATATTTTTCTATAAATTGACAATTTTTCTGCAATTTTATTTGTTGTCTCTAGTGTAATTGTTATAAAATTGTTTGCTACATTATGAAGCCCATATTCTTTCAACTTTAATGTATTTATTTAAGTGCTTTTTTTGTTGTTTTAATTATTTTAAATATTGGAGGCAAAATGAAAATATCTTTAAAAATAAGGAAACTTTAAAACATCTTTTCATAGAATACCATTGTTTTGAAAGTTTCAAATTCTCTGACCAAGATTATTTTGTTAACATGATTCATGAGTTTCTTCAGTCTATTGTATAAAATTAGAGACCTCTTTCTACAATGCAATAAGCAGATTAAAAAGAAAGCATTGCTTTCACAATCTAGAAGGGAGTAGATGTAAGCAAAATAATAATTTAGCTTACATTTAACCCAGCAGGAAGCTGGGTACAGATTGACTAATTCTCCACAGCATATCTACTGCTATATAAACTAACCTAACAGTTTATTCTTCATTATATTGCCAAGATGTTATTTTTTCTGTTGGTTAGTTTGTGTAGACTCTTTGTTCTTAACTACAAACTCATTATAAAATATTCCTTTTTTGGGGGGGGTGTACAACTTGATTTCTGATTCCTTTAAGAAGATCATGTGTTGAGGTCAAAGTATATTTTCTATAAAATTTAAGCCAGTCTCTTGTTTACTGTGAACACATATCAGAAAATTTTTAAATAGTCCTATTTGAAATGAGCTATCACACCAGAAGAAAATTTCAAAACTGATTAAATACTGGCCAATCAACAATTCTAGGATCTCACAGAAGTTGGCATTCAAAGCATCTTGTGATAGTCTATGTGTAGGCATTTTTCTTATTATGGTTGCTTCAGCTTCAAAGGAAAGCATGAACCTTGGTCTCCTTAGGCAGTAGATAACTGAAAAGTATACTTAATATAAAAATGACAAGTTCATGCATTATGCAGTGGAAGCATGGTTTCCTGAATATAATGCAGCTTTTCAAAATAAGCATGAAGGAGCATATGTGGCAAAGCCGAGGAATGTGGGTGCATCTGGAAAGCTTTTAAGGCGCCTTGGAAGCACAGCACAGACTTCACCCAGACCGTCAGCATGTTCCATCTGGCCAGTTGCATTGGTGACACTGACCAGTACAAGAACAGACAAATCCTTCAGGGACTGCTTGCAACAGCTAGATAATCTGTGAGTGAGATCATTGCAAAAAGGAAAAGTAGAAGATTTGAGATTTGACCTCATCAATCAATATCTTCAGAAAACGATTTGAGAAAAAGACAAGCATGTTGAAAAACATGTGCAGTAGCTTAAAAATGGAAAATGTGAGGTATATTATAAATATTTTTAGATGAAAGAATATTACTGAAAATTGTACCTGGATCTTGGAGTAACTATCTCAGAATGTTTTTTCAAAGGAAACTTCATGTGGTCCTACATCATGGAATCAACATTGGAACAAATCCTCTTTTCATAAAATATCAAGAAATCAATGTGAGACCTAGAATTTAGTTTCATTTTGTTTTAGATGATAAATCTACAATCTAATAAATTTAGCAAATATTCATTGAGTACCTTCTGTGTACTAGGTTTTTCAGGTACAAAGAAGTATAACACAGTATATTCTCTCAACACAACCTATTTACTTGGTCTCCAGAATGAATGGATGAAGAAGTGGGTAAAGAAAGTCCTAGACTCTGAACTGTCATTGCTCAAATCACTTAGAATCCAGTCAAAATTTTAAAGTAATATTGAAAATGGTCATTGTTTTTTGACTCATATATAGTCTCTGTACTCATGAGATTTGGTGGAGTATTGGATGAGCAATAATATTAAAGGAAATGACAGGGGAGTGAGGTGCTAATGCTTTGTTGCATGTTTTGCAGCCATCAAGCATTTTTTGGAATAGATATCGACATCACTGCTCAAAGATGAATGATGACAACTGGCCAATGAATTGTGTTCCACAGACATCATCACAGAATTGAAAGCTCTCAATTTGCTACTGCAGGGAAAAGGAAAAAAAAATAAATGTGGACTTGCCTAAGAAATGAATGACAACTTGCTAAAATTTAGTTTTGGAGGGAAAAAAAAAAAGCACTTGAAAATGCTAAATATTTATTGAGCATTTACTATGTGGAAATACTTTCATTTTAAATATAATTTCAGGTTTAACTTCACCATTACACTGTTGACATATCCCTTTTAAAAAATTCAAAATTTTTTTGTCATGTCATGTGCATTTCTCCAAGATACTTATGGAACAGAATAATGAAGTCATTGAGAATAGTGTATTCTTCTTTTATCTGGACATTGAAACTCTTACTGGAGATGATTGAATTTTAGGGTTATCATAGTAATTTTAAAATTCTACGAGAAATTAGACTTAGTGTTTTTTATACTTGGATACTAAATGTTGATTCTATCAAACTATCAATATATTTTCCAATTACTATTTTCTTACATCACATGATACCAAAAAGTACACCATGAAAATTAAGTTTTTGTTCACAGTGATACTTATTTGTGAATCTTTTGTAAGAAATAGGAACTTAATTCTTCAGTATTATGTAGATAGTGTCTGTTGTACTCATCAATTACATCTAGACTTTCTATCTGTCATGAAACATGCAAATGGATCTTTACTGAGAGTAATAGGGCACATCCAGCAATAGCATACTGAGCCTTATCTTTTATTTGTGAAATTTTCCAAAGCTTTTATTTAAAGTATCTTTCTTTTTGATTAAATCAAATTCCTGAAATACTTGATTTCTTTGTATGATATATACTTGCACAAGGTTTTTTTTTAAATAATTAAAAAGTAACCATTTAAATAGATCTATATCTTTTATTCTTTCTCTGACAGATTATTTACTTTCTTAATATCTTATATCTGTGAAGATTTGGGCTATAACTTAAATAAAGAAAAAAAGTTAAGAAAAGCACATGATTCAGATCACTCTGTTATTTTGAAGTTGACTGCAATACTGGTGTTCTCCTGCACCAGTATTTATCTTATAAGATAAATCTACCATTGTATAAAAACTCTTATTAATTGAGAGGGTAACCATCTTCAGATTGAATGAAAGTTCTCATTTTATAGAAACACTGCTGAAAAAGTTCCATGATAATTTATGAAGATAGTTTAAAAATTTGGTAGATGGAAGGAAAAGATAGTTTAATTTTGAAAGGATTAAAAGAAAGTTGTCCTTGCATTCATCCTGGCAATGGATTCTAACAAAGAGGATGTCAGCATTTGCTTTTCCCTTGTAATTTCAATATCTTTCCCCTCTGTTTTGTTTTGTTTTTTCCTCTTAATCTCATGTTTGACTCTATTTCTTATGGCAAATAGAATTTGAGTTCTTTTTTAGCCTTGATAATAATGGTCATCTCTTTACAAAGAAGAGCTTGTAAGAAGCAAACATTCTTCCTGAGACAAACATTTGATTACAAATAGTATTTGCTTGATTTTCAATGGACACACAAGGATTAAAAATAGTAAACTGAATTTATAGGTGGTTATTTAAAACAAATAGGAAAAAGTACAATGGGATCATTTTTATGAAACTGGAACCTATTGATAGAACAACATTAAAATTCCGATGAAGAAGAATATAATCAATCTATCATTAGTATAGTATAAACCTTTTTCTTCCACCTACTACAAAATACTTGCTTTTGCTAATTCAGAGAGTCTTTGTCATAATAAACATGGTCTTTGATATTTTTAAGTAGCCATAGTGCCAGGATCATTTAGTAAGAAAATTCTGTGTCAGACATTATGCATAAAGTAGATGACTATGGGGAAAATACTGAGAATGACAATGTGAGATGTAAGTTAATACAAATTCACTAAAACTGAGAGGGTGCTAGAGTGGAAGAAGGATTGGATTTGGAATAAGAAGAACTCAATTGTAATCTTTTCCATAACTTCAGTGAGCCTGTTCTCATCTGTAAAATGGGATTTATACTTTAACTTAGCCATCTTTAGGCCTGAGAAGATCAAATGAAATGATGTCTTGAGAATTTTGTAAACACAAAATTCTGAAAATACATAGAAACTGTTACTATTGTTAAATTCAGTATAAAACTATCAGTCTCCTTTGTCAGGTTCTAATGGAAGAGATATTTCTGTTCAAGGTATGATTCTTTTTGCTAGCATTTTCCAAGATTCTTTGTAATACAAATGTTGGAATTCATCATCTGTGTCAAAATTAGAATGGTTGCAATCCATGCTTTTGCATGGATTTTGGTAAATTAGCAGATTTTTGGTAACATTAGTAAATTATTGAATAAACACTGTTAACTGATAGCACAACATTTAACATAATTTACTGCTAGAATAAGTAACTGAAATGTTTTAAAGTAACTATTCTCAACAAGTTTTATTCATTGTGATATCTTAACACCATAGCACCACAACCATATTTTGAGCATGACATATTTTTAATAATTTCCCATCAACTTTTGGGATTCTAAAATTGTGACAAGAACTAAAAAGTTTGATTTTTAATAACAGTAGCAACAAAAAACATTCATTGTAGCCACACTTATTTGTCATCTCTAATTTTATATAATTCAATTAATAATCATAGATTAAGCATCAAGAAGAAAGTACATGTTTGGACCAGTAAGTGATCATTACTCAGAGCATAATTAATGAAAGCAAGAAGTGTTAAGTTAGTGATGTCAGGATTGCTTATGCTCCATGAAATTTTTTTGGGGGGGTGTATAGGAGTCTGGATCAAAGATTACAATAATAGATGTGCAGAGAAGTATAATGTACTTTTATTGTCAACTTCAAGAGACCTCTATCAGGTAGAAACTTCTGATATCATGTATGCATTCCTTTCTTAGGCTTTATGAGTTAGATTTTTTTAATGCAATTAGAAAATATTTGAAAGAATAATATCTAGGTTATGAAAGCAAAAATTACTTTTTAGCTTCCTAGGGAATAGATAATTATAAAAAATAAAATATTTATACCCTGTGATCTGTTTTGCTGGTAGGTAATAATGATATGTTGAAGTTTCCAATATTTCAATAATTAAATGGAACTGTCTTATTTTGGAAAAAAAAATAATTTTAGTAATACAGTTGTGGGCGTTATTTATTTAACATTTTTCATGAATGTAGGGTACTGTCTTTTAACTTAGACCCTAATCAAGTTTACAGGTGTTGCATTTTTTTCTTGAATGAATATAGATGATTGATTTTGTTTTATTCTTTCCTTTTATAAACTGTTTCTGAAATATTTGGTTCACTATCGTACATTAAGAAAGCAGAACACTGATTGAATATCTTAAAGTGCTTCAAATAATCATCCTAAACACTAATTTTTATTGTACAATAGATAAAATTGGTGTGTATGCTTACTGATCCAAGGACATTGCTTTTTGAAAAATCCCTCGTTATTTACTTATGGTTTTTCTATTTTGATCAAATTGTAATGTAAGACATTCTTCTTAACATGAAAATTTTGGTAAGCTGTCTTTTGTCTAAGGTTTGATATTAATTTATGTGTAATTATAATATAATAGTACATTATAATAATATGGATTCATACTTTTCTGTACATAGATTTTTAAATAGGGATGTGCTTTTATTATATTTTCCTGGTTCTTAGCTCAGGGAATTAATCTTAAGTAATTGTCTCTTTTAACTGGCTGCTAGAAAATAAGAAAATTTAAGAAGGCAAGGAATTGTTATTATTTCACCTTTTCACTAGAGGGTTTTACTGTCAAATTTCACTTTCTCTCCTCTTATATACTACATTCTTTGATTACTATAATTTTGTACTTCAGTTAGATTTGGGTATGTAAGGACAAAACCATGGGATATAGGTAAGTGTTAGGTTCTTACTAAGTGAGTAAGCTCTAAAATGAAATCAGATTGTGATTTGCATTGTCATGGACTATAGATAAACTATTTAAAATTTTAAACTGTAATTTAGTCCACAGTGATAAATTCCCAGCCCTTGACACCATACTTTTTCATTTATAGTAATAATAACTTTCAGAAATATAATATTTAGCAAGGTATTAACATGTGGCATGATGTCTATTTTATATATTTGATTCGACAAATTAACAAAATCAAAACATTATTTGAAATTAGATAGCTATTAGAAAATTGGTTCAATAAAAGAGTAGGCTTCATAAGGAGAAATCTTGAAACCACAGGTTAACATGGCACTGGGATTATTTATGCATTGATTTGTCAGTCAAAAAAAAAAATAAATTAAAGGGAATAGTCCCTGACCACAAGGAACTCATATTCTATTAGTGAATGCAAACCTGAAAAGTATCTTGACACGTACAAAATATATACAGGTCAATGGAAAATAATTTTATTGGGAAAGGCATCACAAGCTCACTTTTTTTTTTTTTTTTTTAGTCCAACTCTGCTTTGTTAGGTTCTTTCAGAGGAACTAGCCCGGACTTCACACTGTTTCTTTAGTTTTTTTTTTTGTTTTTTTTGTTTTTTTTTTTTTTTTCTTTTTGTTTTTTTTTCTTCAGGCTATATTCTTTTTTCATAATCTCGCATCAGTCTTTCCTTTTTCTATTTTTTTTTCTCTACCACTCTGATCTATTTCTTTAAATTTTCTATAATTTCTTGTTTGGACTTGGAACCAATTAGTAATTTTCTTTGTGGCTGTGTTTGTAGCAGTTTTCATTGACCTGTCTTGAATTTATATCTGGTCTTCTCGCCACTGTAGTAGCTTTTTTGATCATGTTCCTTTTTTGTTCTTTGTTCATTTTCTAGCCTGTTTTTGATCTTGAACTTTATGTTAAAGTTGGGCTCTGCTTAATTTGGGGTATGGAGTCACTATGCCAAACTTCATGCTTTTTCATGATATTGTTTTCAGAACTCATTCTGGGGATTTACAAAGTTTTGATGCTTCTAAGATGGTAGGGGAGAGATGTAGTCACTCCTCTCCTGATTTGTGCTCTGATCTTTACTTAGGAAGACCCCTTGCTTCACTGTAGCTGTAGCATTCCTCTTAATTCTAGAACGCTGACCCTTGTTCTGCTTAATAAGTACTAATGAACCTTTCTGCCGTGCAACTGAAAGTAGGACTGTTCCTCCTTTGTGACTTATCACACGTACTCCTCTCCACCCTGGAATTGTAACCCCAAACGACTTATGGCAGTAGAATTACTGATCAGTGCCAGCTGCACTCAGTACCAGCAATTGGTCCTCTGGAAGCTCCTTCTGAGCAGACCCGTTTATCATCCTTATGCTGAAAGCTCCCAAAGCTACTGCTGCTTCTATTGGGTGCCATCCATCCACCATCCCCTCCTTACAGATTTCTCTTTTGGACTGCATAAGTTATGTCACCCTGCTGGGTTTTTTCCCCCCTTTTTTTGATTCTCCAAAAATTTTATTTGTAATGTTATTTTAAAGTTCAGAGAAAAATGTTGAGAGAGGTCATCTGGATCCCCACCTGTACTCAACCATCTTTCCTGCCTCCTTCAGCTGAGTCTTGAAGAAAACTAAAGAAGCTATGAAGTGGAGGTGAGGAGAGTGTTGTAAGTGTGAGAGCATTGTAGGTGTGAGGAGTTGATTTGGGAGATCACGAATTGGAGGTGAGGAGGAAGAATTCTAGGCTTAGGAGATAGGGAGTCAAAGTGCCTGAAGCTGGAAGATGAAATGTTTTGGGGTTGTTTTTTTTTTAATTAAAGCTTTTTATTTTTCAAAACATATGCATGGATCATTCTTCAACATTAGCCCTTGCAAAACCCTGTGTTCCAATTTCCTCCCTCTTCCCCCATGCCTTCCCCTAGATGGCAAGTAGTCCAATATAGGTTAAACATGATAGAAATATGTTAAATCCAATATATGCATACATATTTATACTATTATTATGCTGCACAAGAAAAAAAATAAGCAAAGAAGCAAAATAAAATGCAAGCAAACAACAAAAAGTGAAAAATGCTATGTTGTGGACCATACTCAGTTCCCACAATCCTCTCTCTGAGTGTAGTGTAAATGGCTCTTTTCATCACTGAACAATTAGAACTCATTTGAATCAGATGAAATGTTTTCTATGACCAATAGCAAAGAGGCCACTTGTCTCTAGTTCTCAGATTATGTTGGTTTGAAAGTGGGAAGGAAATAGGCTTTGATCATCAAACAGTATTTTATATTTGCTCTTTGGTCAGACCTGAACCTTAAGAAAACTGGTTTGTGAACGTAAGATGATGAACTGGAATATAGATAGAACTGAGGGAGGGAAGTCAACCAGAAGCCTATTGTGATATTCCAGATTGAGATAATCAAGTCCTTGGCCAAGGTGTTGGGAGGCAGAGGATATCTGAGTGATCTTAAAAAGAAAGAATCAGAAAAATTTTGGATTTTGGATGTCAATTTTAGTTGAATGTTGAGGTTTCATGTCAGATTGCAGAGAGGTTAACGATGTAGAATCAGTTGAAATAATAATTACAAGTTACGTTTCCAATGAGATGGTTTATTTGGAAAAATATATATATAAGCACTTTTTTTCTTGAGATATGAAATGTAAATTTTGCTAATTCTTATTTTTATAGAAATGATCAGCCAATGATATCTTGGAGTTATGTTTTAATTTTTTTTTTAAGGTACTTTTTGAGAGCTTTGAAAACCAGTTGAGCAATCATCCCTAGCTACTTAGCAGATAAAATATTTTAATTTTTTAGTATTTCTACTTAATGAATATGTGACTCATATGCAGGTGTTTTGAGTTTGTTTTCTTGCACTTAAGAATTTAAAATTCTCAAGGAAGATTGAAGTAAACAATTTTTTAAAAAATAAAATTTTTCTTGAACAAAAATGTTTTTCTTGAAATCATTACATTCAGTATTATTAAAACTAAGCACTCTTAGTCCTAAGTAGCATCCCCAATGCTCCAAAATCAATTTCAGTTACCCAGAATTTTTTTATGGCACTTGTGGTATCAAAATATTATGCAGATATACTGAGGTCATATGATTATAACTTAACTTAAATATGCCTCAATCAAATTATCAACCATGTACCATCTAGCTATCTATAGGAGAAATGATAAATTAAAAAAAATGTGGTGAGAACAGGACATTCCAGGTGGAAGGGATGAGATTAGACTTAGGGAACCAAAATGTGATTAGGGTTCCTGATGATCAGGGAGTTGAATGGTGAAGTTAGTGGCAGGTTCAGGGAACCAAATGAAGAGATTTGACTCCCCTAAATTCCCTTAGGATTCAGCATATGGGTAGGAAGTTTTGGGAATCCCCCTTTTTTGGCATTTTTCTGAGCTCAGAAACCATATATTGTCTGCATTATCCTCTCCACCTTGAAATGGATTTGGCCCTCTGGGTATATAATTTGTTAACCTCTAGATTAGAGAGATGCTCTGGAGGAAGAATTATCAGGATTTGGTAGTTAGTTCATCTTAAAGGGAATTTTGGATGATTCTTTGCTTTTGAGCCTATGAAACAGTTTTGAGGATTTTGCTATTATATTAGTTAAGTCAGAAGGAAGTGATTTTTGAGGAAGGACAAGAAATTTAACTTTTAGGTTAATAAAGGGACCTCTGAATGGAAACATATTAAGCAATTGAATTTAAGGGTACAGAATATCCAGGACTGTTAGAATTTATTAGGCTGTTGTCAAAAATCAGATTTATATCAGATATAGACCATGTTCATTAAATAGGGGTTAGAACATATAATGTTGGTCATTTAATTTGTTGTCAATTAGTTGCATGGTGTCTGTTTTTATTACTCAAGGAAGGCTTAAGATCATTTTATTTTACAAGGATGCAGTTTTGGACACTTTATGATGAGTTAATGTCTCAATAAATTATGCTATTTAAAAACCAATATTGCTTGAGTGGTCACTATTTCTTTTTTGTAGTATAGAAACTGGAATTACAGTGTGTACAACAATGCAGTGTGGCTGAAGAGAAATTATTTTGGCAGGATTTGATAGAGAAAACAATTTTGTGTGTGTGTGTATGTGCCCCTCCCACCCTTTTAAAGAAAATGACACAATTTGTTATAGATGGAAAAAATGTTATTAGGCATTCTTGTTGTGAGAAGTGTTTTTCATCAAAAATATTAATACTGTGTAAATAAATAATGAAGATTTGTTTTAATATATTGAAAATATGTTCTAACAACCATGTGATAAAATGAAAAACCTAATAAAATATGTACTCGAATGATTCCCCATATGAATAATGGTGCAGATGAATGCTCAAACTGTGAAATGATTTAAAACAAAACATGTTTGGTCTTTTATCGAATCTTAATTGTAGGCTCATGTATTTTCTTTTTTTTGAGATAAGTTGAATGAAAATTAGCCAACCAAATTTTTGGAGTCCAGTGTTATAGGATTTACATTGTACCACAATTTATTTTTCACATAAAAGCTGCTGTTCATTTCTTCAGAATTAACATGTGTGCTTTCCTCATGTAGGAGAATATATAAAAAACTGGAGGCCAAGATACTTCCTTTTGAAGACAGATGGCTCATTCATAGGATATAAGGAGAAACCTCAAGATGTGGATTTACCTTATCCCCTTAACAACTTTTCAGTGGCAAGTAAGTTAATTGCATTTCTATACTCATCCTTATATTTTTATTATTTATATGAGCTTATATATTGAATGCTTTATATAAGAGGAATGTAAAATACTTGATATGAGTTTCATAGCAGCATAAAATCTCCTTATCATTGTTGCTAGTCTTAAAAAAAATATGATTTGATATCCAAAAATAAATTTCCTATGAATTTGAATCTTATAGTAGGGGAATCTTTAAATCTGTATTTCAGATGTACCTAAAATAAGTAGGAGCAAAGACTTGAACTTAGGTGCTAAATTTCTGATAAAATATTGTGATCTCAACAAATTCATAGTTCTCTCATACTTTTTAATTGTAATAGAGTATTTTAAATTAGAAAATTAATAGCTATAGAAATTTTATATTCATTTATGTTTTTTCTTAATTTTCTAATCATTATCTCTGAAATTACTTCTATTTTAAAAGTATTTAGAAAATGTTAGCCATATTGTAAAATGGCACAAAATCAAACTAAGAGATTATTCACTAAGATAATCAAGCAATCAGTTCTTCAGACTGTGTGAATTTATTGATGAATCATTCAGAGTCTTTCTGTACTTATATAATAACAAAGAATATTTACATTTTCTCTGTGTTAATTAAAAAATTAAAAAAATTTCAAAAATTAATTGTATTTAGTGAGTTTTGAAGAAATAAGCATAGAAAAATCATTCTTATTGATATTAATAGTGTATTTCCATGTATTAACTCAATTTGGGAAAGAAATGAGAACTCTCGACTGTGAAACAAGAAAATAACATAGAAACCAAAATCAATAGTAGGACACTCCCTACTTTTTCTCATTTTTTTTTCAGTTACTTGCAAATTCAGGGTGGTGTGTGTGTGTGTGTGTGTGTGTGTGTGTGTGTGTGTGTGTGTGTGTGTGTGTGTGTGTGTGTGTTCGTAGTTTGTAGATTATAGATCTCGCTGAGATATATAAAGCCTAGGAAATGCTTCAGAATTGTGGATCCATTAAATAATCTTGGATGATGTAGTTGACTTTTTTCAAAAACTTTGTAAGTATATTATTAAGATCTCACTGTGTATTTAAATCTTTTAAACACACTGATGCCAGATGGATGTGGTGTTTTTAAAAATGACATCTTTCTCTCTTATCGAAAACTTCCAAGTTTTATTCACTCATAGAATCCTAAAATTAGACCTAAAGGGGACTTTAGAGATTACTTATCAGAATCCACATCCTCATTTTGCAGATAAGGAAACTAAGGCCCATTAATGTAAAGGAACTTGCAACTGGAAGCACAGATAAATAATAATAGAAACAGGGTTTCCTGACTCTCCCAGTTCAGTGCTACTTATATACCTGTTTCAAAAACACAAAATTTTTCTTAGATAAAAGTACTTGATATCTCTCATAGTCCTAGAAGTATTGTTTGTACTTTTTATTGACTTATTTTTCCTCAGATCTATTGTTTATTAATAATTCACATATCTAAGAAATGCCTTCATGGTATAATAGGAACATACTGAACCTTAGAGTCAAAGAATATGAATTTGAATTCCAGCCTTGCCATTTAAGTTGTTTGACCAATCAAGTTATTTAAACTTTCAATTTACTTATTTGTAAAATTAGGGGGTCAGACTAAATGACTCTTAATCACCTTGCAGCCTTAAATCTATATTCCTTTCACCTATTATATTCAACCTTAATGTATTACATTAGTTTCTATAAGTTTATGACACTGGCAATTGGTTTGCTTGAAATAATTTATAAAAATTTAGTAAGGCAGAGCTCCTTTATCCTTTGATCAAAATGCAGCATTTTTTTTGACCTTATGAAATTTCACACCCGAACAAATTTTAAAGACATACTGTATGTCATAGTCTGCCAACATCTGTTCCAACACTTCCACTGGCAGAATCTGAAATAAAATACTGCACTCTTGGGGAGAAATCCTTTTTAGTGACTGACAGTCAACTCATCCATGAAATAAATATTAGCCTACATCTGTAAGTCTTTCTATAACTGATATGTTAGAAGTAATTGGCTTCACTGACTTGAGTAAAGTAGTGTGAATTTAGCTTCTCTTTGTAAACTAATTCTTCAGATTTTAGACATTATTTCCATGAAATGGAAGCTAATCTAAATGTTCTACATGATTTGTCTTACATCTTTAATGAAAAATGGTCTGTAGTAAATACTTTAATTAATACAATTAAATTAATGTAGAATTAAATCACTCCATTGTACAAGACTTAAAAAAAAACAAGGCTTTTTCCCATGCAAAGACTTATTGCTATTCTTAGAAATAAATATTCCCAAAATAAAATAAAATTGAATATATAGCATTTCAAATTTTCATGAGAAGAGATGGATTTTTTAATATTTAAAGAATAAAATACATTTTTGTTGAATTTAAGAAGAAAATACAATCACTTCCACTAATACACACACATAAAATTTATGCCACCACTCCCTAAAAATCAACATAATGAAAGAGGAAAAATTGAATAAAAAAATGTGAAGAAGAACAAGAGTCAGAGGTCTGAGGGTTTTCTTCATTCTTTTGGAAGGGCCCATTATCAAATCACAACAGTCTGGTCCATGTGGAGGATGAGCCAAATCTTTGTAGTTCCTGGTGGGTCTCTTAATGCAAGGTGATGAAGAACCCAGAGTAGCACCAGGAGTATTAGCACTACAACACAGACAATAACAGTAACCTCTTCAGTATAGTCATAGATTTCCTCTTGTCAGTGTGAGGTGCTAGTGATGATCAGGAACATCAAGGACAGCACAGGGATACTTTTGATGCAGTCAGTAATTTGTCATTCAATTAGGATCATTTGTGATAAAGTAGCTAAGAGATCATAAGCTTCTTACCATGCAACTGATCTAATTAATAGTAAAGCTCTCCTTGTATTGCCCCTTACTTAGCATTCCTAGTACACTTACCAAAGCCTTGTCCTCTGAGAGTCATATCAGAGGAATAATATTTGTCCTTCTAGAGGTCTCTATAGATTTTCCATAAGGGCTAAATACAGACTTGTGGACAGTTAGGTGGCTCAGTGGACAGAATGCTGGGCCTGGCATCAAGAAGACTCATCTTTCTGAGTTCAAATTCAGCCTCAAATATTAGCTGGGTGACCATGGGTAAGTCACTTAACCCAGTTTGCCTCACTTTACTCATTTGTAAAATGAGAAAGAAATGGCAAACCTCTCCAGTCTTTTTGCCAAAACAAACAAACAAACAAACAAACAAAAAAACCCAAATAGGGTTATGAAGAGTCAGACAGGACTGAAACAACGGAACAATAATGAATACACATATGAGCATGTGCTGCAAAAACATGTAAAGAGCTAAAAAAGGAGAGTCTCCATAGTTCCACAAACTCAACTAATACATACACTTTCTTCTAAGTAAATGCCTACCCACCAGTCCCATACACACACACACACACACACACACACCATTCTATTAGAAACTGAGGCATCTTACAACAAACAATACTACTTCTTGGTTCCTCCAGTGTTTTCTGTGACATCTAAACTATTCCAGAGGCACAGAAGCCTGCCAATTGAGGGAGAAACTAAACTATTTCTCCACTGTATATAGAACTCTTGGAGAGTATTTGGTGACTAAGGCAGCTCTGTGTTGAGACTGGAAACCTCTTGCCCTGATATGCAATTGGAAGCAGGTTATTGAGAACCTCTTGGATTAGGTGGGCACATGGCATGTCATGGACTGGCACAAGGAGCTCTAATAGAGCAGGAATAGTTGCTTTTTTCCATAGGGGTACCATATAGCCTTTCCCCCAATATAACACCAATCTCTAAAATTAGGAAGATCCTGAGAGGGTTATGTTCGAAACTTATCAGATAAGTCTTCCTGGAGATTGGATACCAGACCAAAAGAACCCTTCTAGGATGGTACTGATTTGTCATAGTTAAAGGTTTTGTTTTTGTTATTTTTGGTCAATCAGATATATAACAATGCAATTTGACCATTAGCAAGGATTAATTTCTTGCCCTGAGATAGGAGAATATTATTCTGCCTGTTGGGCACAGATTGAGTGCTGTATTGATTTTGTCCAAAGCTAGAGGTATCAGGTGAACTTGTGCCCAATACAAGATTTTAAAAAATCTTTAAAGGTTCCCAGAGGTCTCCTTTACAATCTCCACAAAATCTTTCTTCTCCTTTAATTAAAATGACTTTTGGTTGAGTAAAAAAAAATTTAAAAGAAGGGATTAAGAGTAGGTGGAAGAAATTTGTAATTTCATTGTTTGAGGAAAAGAACTCCCAGTGAGGAGAATTATCCAACCACAGCAGATTAGCACCTGATCTTCAACTTGTAGTCTTAAAAGTTATTTGGGACACTGAGAGTTAAGTGATTTGTCCTGGGCCATATAACCATTATTACTCAAGAGTTAGGACTTGACTTTATGTTTTTAGTTACCAGTCACTCGAGGAACATTTATTAAGTACTTCTATGTTATTGGTCATTGTGCTAGGTGATGCGGATACACAGATCAAAAATGAAATAGCATCTACTCTGAAGGAGCTTACATCCTACTTGGGGAAATATACATGGCTATACACAATACATACATACACACATACATACATATTTAAGCATGTACCTAATAAATCGAGCCCCATTTGTTATCCCACCCAATTAAAAGCTTTGTTAGATTAGAATACTTCTTGTTTATATTAGTTAAGCACAAGGGTCAGTATCCCTGTGTTGTCCTTGATGTTCTTGGTCATCACTAGTACCATGGACCGGTGGGTAGGCATTTACTTGGAAGAAAGGGGATATTTTAGTTGAGTTTGTAGAACTACTGAGACCTTCCTTTTTTAGCCCTTTACATGTTTTTGTAGTGCATGCTCATATGTGTATTTATTGTTGTTCAGTTGTTTCAGTCCTGTCTGACTCTTCGTGACCCTATTTGTGTTTTGGGTGTTTTTGTTGTTTTTTGGGGGTATTTTTTTGGCAAAGAGATTGGAGAGGTTTGCCATTTATTTCTCATTTTAGGTCCTCCACTTAGAGCCAAATCATGTTATAAGAGAGTCATTTATATCACATATAAAAGAAGAGAGCTATTTCAAACCCAAATAAGAGATTTTCAGGGCCTGAATTACTGATGTTGGAGCAAACATGATCTTCCACATCACCTTTGAAAGACAAAAGTAGAATTGAACTTTGTCAGAGAAGAGAGAACTGCCAAGAAGTGTCTTCGAGTAGAACACACAGGATCAAGGAAGTCCTCAGAAAAAGTTAGTTCTTTTCCTCAGCTTCTATAAGGCCTGTCTGTGGACACACAACAGACTATAATTTACTGTTTATTTCTTTACCTGGATGCTTCCAATAAACCAAATTTGTTTCAATCACAGAGAAACCAGGGGCCAACAGAGGTAGACATAAAAGTAAAATTAAGCAGAAATCCTGTGTGTGAGGAGTTTTAACTGGAATTTCTGAGTGTGACTGAGTGCGGAACTTTTTGTCTAAAATCAACTTCTTAAAGATGATTGGAGGGGAACCAAATAAACCTTATGGACATTCTATTACACTGTAAACTTAAATTCATTATTGTACAAGAAGATTAAAATATGAAGAATAAATACGAGGTAGCTAAATTTTTTCTAAAATTTTGGCTTTAGGATACAAGTTGCTGGGGAGATTAGGAAAGACTTCCTAGGTAGTCTTACCTTCCGAGGTAGGCCTTAAGCTGTGTTTTAATGGAAGAAAAGTATCTGTGGAGTACAACTGAGCAGGGTTTGCATTTCAAGAATGAGGGGGTGACAAGTTCAGAGACAGACGAAATGACATCTGAGGAATAGAGAAGGCTGATTGCAGAATGCAGGAGTAATAGATATGGAGGTGAGTAAAAAAGGTGGAAATAAGATTCTATCTTAATAGACATTAAAAACCAAGCAGGGGAGTTTATTTTTGATCTTGAAGGTAGTCAAGAGCCACTAGAATTTATTTAGTGGTGGTGGGGTGTAGTCAGTTCTATACTTAAGGAATATTCCTTTCTTTTAGAAATTTCTTCTTTTTGCTGCCATGCTGATCTCCCAAATCAGATGTGGAGAACCTTTGTTATAAGGAAGAGTAACTATCCATTTGACTTCAGGCCTTCCATCTCCAAGTGTGCCTGTCCTTGAGGGAAAAGTTAGAGCAAATTCACTGGGAAGTGGGACTTTGATATTCTGCTATTCCTAATCTTCTTGCCTAATCTTCAGTCTTAGGAGGGAAGAAGAGTGAAATGGGGCCTCCCCTAAGACCATTTGTTTTCCATCTCATGCTGGAGCCCAATATCTGGCTTCCTCTAAGAAGAGTGGCAATTTCTATCCAATATAAACATTCTCACCTGCTTATGCTCTACACATTACAGTAACTTTTTACCCTTACAGGTCATTATCAACCCCATTGCCCACAATTCTATTCCCACCCCTCTTAACTGTCTCATTTTAAAATTCTAACCAAATGCTCCCTACTCCTTCCATTGTGCCCTCTGGAGTGCCTGTTCCACTATGCAACAAATTTCCCTTCACTTAAAATCTTTTCCTCTCCCACTTCTTCCATCTTTTAGCTCTTAACTCTTTTACCTGGCTCTCCACAGTGGCACATTCTCTCTGCCTGCATGTGTGTTTATTTTTCTCAGAGAAAAGAGAAAAGGTCAAGGGAAAAGAGTTGAATTATTTCTTGTTTCCCCATTGCTACCTCCAGGTTTTTCCCTTACCGGTATCAACTAGTAATCTTTTCTACTTAAAGATTCATGCCATTTATATCTCCCACTGAAACAGAATTCTAGTAGCTATTGTTTATAGATTTCCAAATCACTCCCCTTCCTTTCTCCAATGAATTTGGTACATGACATTTCTTTAATTCATTTACTTCTCATTACTCATTCTTTCCACTTTTTGGCATTCAAAAAGATTTATAACTCCTCCTACCTTTCCACTCGTACATGTTCCAGTCCAAAACATGTGATCTTACATCTAACTCTCTACCATGTACTCTTTGTTTCAGTGACACTGGCTATCCTAAAGTTTCAGGAACAAGACAGTTCATCTCTCAATTCCTGGCATTTTCTCGCTGACCCATGTATTTGTTCTTCCTCTTTGTCTCTGCCTCTTGGCTACTCTAGCTTTCTTTTAGTTCCAGTTAAGATCTCATCTCCTTCAGGAAGCTTTTTCCAGCCCCTCTTAATTCTAGTGCCTTTCCTCTTTTGATTATTTCCTGTATCTAATTCTTTTGTTCTTCCCTCACATTGGATTCTGGGCTTCTTGAGGGAAGCAACTATATTTTGCTTCCTTTTTTGTATCCCTAGTGCTTAGAATAGTTCCTCACACATAGTAGGTATTAAATAAATGTTTATTAATTAACTTCCAACTGCTGGGTATGTATTGTACTTTAATATGTTGACTAAATTTAGGACATATCCCTTATGGTTATCAAGACACACAAAACAAGTTCAAAAAGTTTGCAAAATCCTTTGCAAATTTAGTAGATGGTATTGAAAAAATAAGTTATATGATTTAATTAAGCATAACCAGTTATATATTTTTTATATTTGGGTCTATGTATGCACCCAGCTTG